>NC_081261.1:337500-577500 GCF_030490865.1 Poecile atricapillus
GGCTGGCTTGGCAGATTTAGCCTTTGTTAGTCCTTGGCAGTGCTATTTGGAGGCTGGAAGGCTATTTTAGGTATTTTAAACTATGTTTTTTTCCTGCTTAGTGAATAGCTGCAGTTATTTAAATGCAGTGGAAAGGGTTACAGGAGATGGGAAGTATTCATGGCATTCTTTTGTCCTATCCTCCAAAAGACAGAGAAAACAGTATATTCATCAGCAAGTGCTGTTTTCTGACTAGCAGAGTTTGCAAGCAGTTTGCTGTGTTTCTTTCACTTTCCAAAAGCCATTGATTTTTGCAGTGTTGCAATTAGAAAACAAGTCTATAAACTGATGTATTCCTGCGTTTTAAAATGGACTTTCAGCCTCCTACTGTCTTTTTATTAGTTTCCCCCTTCCTAGCCCTGCTGAATATTGCTTAAGTCAGCATGTTGTAATTGGCCTGTGGAGATCCAGGTCTGGCTGGTGTCACTTAAAACCCAAATGGCTTTGCAATAATGTCACTGTTCTGGACTTCCTGCGCAGGAGCAAAGGTGCCCACTCCTGCACAGCTCGTACTGCATCTGTATTGACTGGGAGCACTTGGCTAATCGCTTCCTGTAATTAAATTCTTCGCTAAGAATAAAGTTAATCTTCTCAGAGCATATAAAACCTGACCTGCAGCCTGAGCAGGCAGAAATGCTGCTGTTTATAGGCACCTTTATCCAAGTGTAAAGGACCCATTCCCAAAGCAGAAGCAATTAGGATAATTAGCTATTCCTTGTCCTGAGTCAGGGATATATAATAACAAACTATAAGTGATATGGTAGTTTTCTGCTTGAGGTTCCATAGATTCTTGATGCTGGAAGGGACCATTTCTCTCATTCCTCATGACTCTGGTAAGGCACCACTCTGCTCAGCCCTGTAATGGGATGGGATCACCAGTTCTGCTTGTCAGGGTGCTGGGGATGGCTGGGGCTTTGTTTGGTTTCGAAGTTTTTTAGATTTGCATTTTCTCTGTTTGATGAAGCTCAATAAGTTTGGCAGAGAGAAATGGATGAGACTTTCCCCAACTTTTTTCTCTTTGTTTACATAAACACATTAATAAACTAATTGCCCAAATCCTTGCTGGCTGGCAGAAGCATTAAGCTTGCTATGGGCCGCTGACTTAAACCATATGGTTTGGTCCCAAGGCTTCTTTGGGTTTTTAGAAGAGGCTTAAAAAGTGCCTGTTTGCATCATCTTGAAACATTAACATTCCAAGTGCAAATAGTTTTGCATAATTTATTACTCGCATTGTAGCTTTGCTCATAGTCCAAAGTTCAACTTCAAAGTACTGCATCCTCACTCCTCATTATTTATGTACAGCAAAACAAAACAACATTAAGTGCCAATCCAGGCATTTCTGTGTTTCACTGGATGGAGAAACTCAGACTTCTTCTGCAGCCATATAATTTCCTATTCAATTAGTAAGAGCCAGATTCAGAAGGAAGGTAACCTTTCCAGCATCCTTTCCTGGAACACTGATCAAAATCAAGTGCTTATGGAGAGAAAATATGTGGTACCTGGAGGATGCAAGGTACTTGCCATCAGCTGTTTAATTTGGACAATTACAGTACATTTGTCAGTTCCACTTCTATTCAGAGTGAAATCTACCTGCCAGTTCTCACACACTGTTTCAGTGCAGCAGTATTTCATCAGCAAGCAGTGTTAAGGGTGTCCATAAGACAGGGTGCTTATTGATTCCCCCAGTTTATTTTGTAATACCCATTGTCTTTGCAGCAAATATTGTATCTGAAATCAGAAATGTGTGTGAAACATGCAGCAATGCCCCAGTGAACCGAGTGCTAGGGAGAGCCTGAAAGCAGAACCCTGGCGTGCTTCACTGTGAAACCTGGAGTGCCAGTTGGGTTCCCCTACCATGATCTGGGGCTCCTGCCCATCAGTTCTACCCCAGCTGATGGACTGTCATGTAGAGCACTGAGTACAGGCTCTCACAGTCTGCATTCCTCCCATCATTGTGTAGATATGGGTGCCAGGAAGATGTCAGCCACTGCCTTACATAGGGGCTGAATAAATCAGTGTGCATGGATCATTGAGCCTCTTTGTTGTAAAACAAATGACCTGTGGTCAGTTAATCATATAAAGAAACATCTCCCAGACCTCATGGCATTATTCATAAGTACTAAATCCTCTTGCAGTTTCATAAACAGAACCTCTGTTAAAATACGGGGAAATTACAAACTGGAGCAGTGGTTGGAGATGTGGCTGCCACACACTGTGAGGCAAAAGGAGCAAGAGATTTTTTTTTTTCTTCCAAAGGTCTTGTCTCTCCCCCATCTGAACCATCCCTTTGTCCTTGTGCTGGACACCCGTGCTTGCTGTGTCTGCCCAGCCTTGTTAGGTGCTGTGGGAGCCCTGCCATGGCCAACACGTGCCCTGGGCTGCTGGACCAGGGTGACCCTGTCCATGGCTGATGGCTGTGGAACCTTTGCTTCCCCAGTGTCACAGCCACTGGAGTGGGATGCCTGTGGGCTGCCAGCCTGGTTCATCCTGGCATTGCCCCTGCCATGTGATGTGCCCATCTTGGTACTGATAAATCGCCTTTGTTTCCTGCCCTTGTTTCTCCCTGTGGGAAGGGAATGAGTGTGCTGGAAGGTTGCCTGCTCTAATGGTAACTCCCAAAGTCTGTCCTCCCTCTGCTTCAGTGCTGTCCCCACTGCTCTGTGGTGAGTGCCAGACAAGTGGGAGCAGTAGAAAGGCACAGATTGATTAATGGTGTTGTTTTTATCCAGATTTACCTAATTCTGTGTTAAATGGCAATGAGGTGGCTCCCAGTCATGTGAAGCTGGGCTCTCTGGGCCACGTCCAAAGGGGCAGCTACTTTCTCATAGCACCTCTCTGCTTGGCCTGTGGTCCCTGAACATCCATTTCTTCTGCTGAAGGCATGGAATTGATGTCTGTTGCTTTTCCATCATGATTTAAAACAAGCCCTGTAATTGTGGTGTCCCAATTTACAGTTCGTGTTTCAAGAAAGTGGCTCTTATGTGTTGCCAGCCCTCAGCACGTTCACTTGTTAAATTATGCACATGCTAATGAAGTGTGAAAATCAGCCAAATAACAACTCTCTGTAATCGCTTAATGTCCCCAGAGCATTGTGGCTTTTTTTATTATTATTATTTTATGATTTGTGACCCATTCTGAATCATGTTTCTGCAGGGCATTCTTCCAACAACTGGGGTTAATTAGTGTTTTCAGTTTTCCCCCTTCTGAATGAAGCCCAAACGTGCTCACAGCCCACGGTGCAGTTTGTTTTCTGTTTTGAATTAAATAATGCCTAGATTTCTATCAGAATATGAAGCAGCTTCCCTGCAGAACTGTTAAAGTCCACACCCTTACTTGCAGTGTACACCTGGGCATATGGGCAGGGACTGAACCGTGTTGAGTGTCCGCAGTTCTCTTGTTGTGATGGCTGTTTTGGGGAAGTGATGCTGCTCCTTGTGCCCCCTGGACAGTGTCCCCCATCCCTGGGGGGAAGCCCTGTCTCATCTTGGGGCCGTGGCAGTGACTGCTCTGCCCCAAGCCTTGCTCTGGAATCTGACAGCATCGGATGATTCTCCAGCTCTCCGTTCCCTGCCGTGGTGGAGGCTAGGCAAACGTGGCTGATGGCAGCTGTTCCTGTGTCAGGAGGATGTGGTGTGGCTAGCATGTCACTTGTCAGTGTCACTGCTGCTGCCCTGCCTGGCGGCAGCCGCTGTCAGATGCGGTGTTTGGATGTGCCACCCCAGGTGGCTGTGTGAGAGTGCTCGTGGTGCTGGCCCCTCTTTGCAGCAGAGGTTGTCCCAAACCCCTCAGCATTCCAGGACACCACCAGACTTGCAAAGGCCTGTCTGGGCTGGCAGTGACATTTGGGGTCAGCAGAGGTGAAGCTGCATCGGGGTGGGGAGCTGTGAGCTAAAGCTGTGTGTGACCGAGGCAGCTGAGAGCGCTCCATGGCCTTTCCCAGAGAGCGATTCATTCCTGGTGAACCTCAGCAGGCTGAGCGTGAGAGAGGCAAGCCCAGTGCCTTGTCTTTGGATAAGTATTGGGTGGGCCATGGATGGCATATAGAAACAGCATTGCCTGATGTCAGGTAACATCCAGTAACCTGCAACATGAGGAGGAAAAGAGATGAAGTACCCAGCTTCTCATTCTTAGAAGGTGAGGTCTGTAAGACAACATACTGTTTATCACTGGAGCTTTTCAGTGGAAGTTGTTGGATGTTGTAATATCTACTGGATGTTGACCATGTGTGCTGCAGACACACTCACTAACCCTTCTCCTGCTGCATCCAGGCACTCTTCACACTCACCCCACTCTTCTCATGTCTGTAATGGCCCTGTGTTCAGGATTGCTATGCCTCGGTGCCACACCGTTCACCTGTGATTAAAGTGGAGTCACAATCTTCACCACTGAGCAGAGCTCCATTCCAAGTGCTGTCCTGTGCTAGCTGTGTCCTCTGCCTGATGCTGGGAGCTGCTGTGCTCCAGGCAAAAGCTGAGAGCCCCATTCCCATGGACAGGAGCAGCAATGCCAGGCAGGCAATCACTTGAAGCAGAATCAGGCATAGCCTGTGACAGCAGATTTGAGGCAGAACCCCAAACTACTCAACAGGGACCCTGGTGGCCTGAGAATGGGGTGTTTCACAGAGCCTGTTGCTGTGGCTGTTGTGCTGCTGGTGGAGCTGCTGGCAGAACAGCTGCCACATCTGGGCAAGGGGCAGCTCCCTGCCCTGCCTGGCCTCTTGTGTGCCTCTGCACTTGGCTCCACATTTGCCACTAGTTTAGAATAATCACCTTTCCATGCACTCCAGCTGATTTCTCTTGATGATAAGACCTGACTGGGAGCAGCCAGGTTCAGCTCCGACTCTGGTCCCTGCTGTCCACTGTGGTGGATTAACAATGTCAAGATTTTCTCAGCCCAAGAGTTTTATCAAAAATATTTTCCACCGATCCTGCCTGGGGAAGCACCATGTTTAGCTTCAATGATACAACCCTGACACCAGAAAAAGAGCTTCCAGCAAAGGCTTTTAATTCCCTGTCAGAATCAACTTAATTAAATCCCATCTGACTGGAAGAGGGTTTTCACAGGATCTAGTGAATGTCCATGCTTCCATTTGGAAGCCTCTAACATCCCAGAGTTTATTCCTGGTAACAAATAAGGGGTTTGTTTCCACTAAAGATAGATGTATGTAGAAATTTGTTATTTTTCAAGCAGAAATATTTGTTATTTACACTTTCAGTTTATAAACAAGTGGTTTTCACTGTCTGTAACTTACCAGCAGGAGGCAGGAATGCTGCCTTGCCCACAGGGACCTTGGGCTTCCCCAGGGACTTGTAGCATTTGGGTGCTTTCTGCACCCCAAGCAGCAAAACTTGTAAAGTTCAAAGACAGGCTCATTTATAGCTGCAATCTGCTCCTTCAAGCTGCTGCACAAATCACTTTTAAGCAATTCATTTCAGTGGTTCAGGATGTCACTTAATGAACCCAACACTAAATTGAAAGAAAGAAAGTTTAATTAAAATACTGCAAGGAAAATGTCTTGAGACAAGCTCTTCCAGGAGCAGATTGAAAATGATGGCACAGACATCCGTCTTCCATGGGAGGAAATGTTAAAGCAGAAAATATCATTTGTAAGGAGTTTTAGAGGGAGCAGATAAAGCATCTGTTGTGGTCTGGCCCCATGCAGGGCCTGGGGGTTATGGGGAGCTCTTGCACAGCCTTGTGAAGGGTTTGTGCCCCAGCAGGGAGTGGAGGGGCCATGGCAGGCAGTGGCATTGAGCCACACGGGAGGCAGAAGCTGTCAGCAGCCGCCTGCCCAGGAATCACTGAGCCCTTGGCACTCTGGAGCCAGCACAGCCCCGTGGAGGACCCCGAGTGGCACCAGCTCCTGAGGGAACCAGGAGGGCAGTGGGGTGTGCCAGGAGGCCATGCCAGCTCCCAGAGAGGGGTCTGTGGGGCTTGGCTGGGACAGGGGAAATGCTGCTGGCAGAGCTCTGTGGGGGCTGGTGTCAGTGGAATATCCTGTCTGCCCAGACGTGGGTACTGAGGTGGGGGTGGCACAGCCCAGTGCTCTGGGTGGCACCGCCTGCCCCAGTCCCATTGTGCTGCCATCTTACTCAGTACAGCCCCAGATGTTGGATTAAGCCATTTTTAGCTGATTAAATTCAAATCTCTGCAACAAATGCTAAGGACTGTCTGCACAGAGTTGGTGTGTTTGCTTTCCCATAGAATTGGAATTGGAGCGTTAAGAACAATTTTTCAAATGCCACCACTCTGATGGGTGCGGCTTCCGTGGGTGCTCGCTGTGGAGAGGCAGTTTATGGCAGAGAGGGCTCTGTTTCCCCGTGCACAAGGTGTTCATGTTCTGTCAGCACCATTCCCCATTTGCCTCCCCCGTTCCCCATCATGTGCCAGGCCCGTGGTGTCTCACTGCTGATCCACTACTGCTCCTCACTGCCAGCCCCCTGTGTTCCTGTCCTGCTGCTGCCTCCCTGGCTGAGCCTGCTGCTCGCAGCTGCTGCAGCCACCCTGGGCCCAGGTTTGCCCACGGGCACCCCTCGCTGGGGTCTCCACGTGTGCGATGTCTTTTGTGATCCCGTGTGGATCCCACTGTGCAACTCAGTGCCAGCTTTCTGTGAGAAGCTTCTGTCACAGTAGGTGCGTGTTGTGCCTCCTGTGTTCAGCCAAGGGGCTTGTTCCAGGGGCATCAAACTGGAATAATGTGACAGAGGATGTCATCAGAGCAAGATGGTAACAAAATTGGGTTGTAAGCTGAAAATAGCTGCTCTATGTGAGAGCAGAGCTTGCTGCTTCTGAATTTTACTCACTTAGCTGACGTTTGAATACTTCTAATTAAAATTTTTAAACAGTCAATAGTTTTTGCTGATCAGCTAACAGATGGCTGCAGCAAGATGACCAGAAAGACAGACTGCATGGCACACGAAGTGTGTTGGAAAGGATCCATCCCAGTGTCTGCACACCGACCCTTGGTCTGTAAGAACGGTCTAAAGTGGGAGAGCGTCTGAGATTTCCTGGGTTTGCAAGACAAACCGGGACATCAAACCCAGGACTCAGGTACTGCTGAGGGTCAGAGCTGGTGCTGCGGTGTTCACCACAGTGTTACCTTCTGAGAAAAGCAGCTTTTGTGTTCCTGCTGCAGATAAAGGTCTTGTAAATACAAAGAGCTCAGTATTGTTACCATCTGTGAGTTCCTGCTTCCCGTGTCAGATGCTCAGGTTTTCAGCAACCAATGATGTCCCTGGAAATCACAGGTTTTCAAAAGGTATTTTGGAACCAGGCCACTTTTGGATTGCTTATGTTTTTATGCCCATGCCTGAAAAGTGCCCGGACAGTTCTGTGGCACAAATCATTGGAGTTTTTAAAGCTTTTAGTGTGGAAAGGGTGGAGACTCGATCAATGCTCAGCTGCTTTTTACAAAATCTCATTTTTTTAAGGGTATATTTTGCAGATGGACTTGGATTTTCCATCACTGTTCCTAAGCCCAAATCAGCCATTTTGAGGAGGTTGTGTCTGCTGTGCCTCTAAGCCTCTTGGCACAGGGATGGCAGCGTAAATCCTGCAGTGAGCCAAGGGACAGAGCAGTGGGCTGAGTTGCCTGGAATGCTGTGGCAGTGCGAGCCAGCCCCGCAGCACAGCAGAGCCCAGGCAGTGGGTGCAGGGAGCAGCTGGGGGCTGGGGGAGGCTCGGGCAGGGGTGCAGGGGGTGCAGGAGGGGAGGCTGCTGCCAGCCCCAGTCACTGCCCCAGCACTGCCCTCTGGCCCCAGCAGTGGGGACACTGGCAGTCAGGAGGGCTGCCCTGATGTGCACGTGTGAGCGTGCAAGATGAATCATGTAGAAAAGAATAGTAAATAGAGAAAAAAATCATTTAGGAAATTGCCCAACTCTCAACCAGTGTGCTTTTAAACCCCTAAGATTAGCGCTGTTGGTTAGATCACGGTGCAAATAATGCACCATAATGCAAGGTTGTGAGTTCAATCTCTGTATGGGACAGTCACCTGAGTGAGGGACTCAGGGATCCTTGCAGATCCCTTCCAACTCAGAATATTCTGTGATTTCTTAAAAGAAGTTGCTGTGTCCTGTAGACCTTGATTTGTGGTTATCTCAGGTGTACGTGCAGAGGGTCTGTCCTGCCCCAGCTGGACTGGTAACGGAGGTGGCACCTGTGAACCTCTCCCAGCCCACCCAGAGCTGGGGCTGTGCTGGAGCTGACTGGTGGAGCTGTTCTGGGTGTCCTGGCAGCAGAGTGTTCTGGGGCACTCTAGAGGAGGTGTTGGTTTTCCTCCCAAACTGAGGGTTATTTGCACTGGTAGAGAGATTCTTGGGTCCCAGGCTAATTGTCTTGATTTATGTGCTGTTCTACCACCACAGGTGTGATGTGTAACAGCATGATAAGGTGTTCATAGCCTGACCAATTAAAAATTGCCATTAATCCAAGAGCTAATGAATTGTTTGTCTTGATGCAGGCAGAGGAGTTTTGTGTTGTGTGCATACCTGGGACTGATGGGCAAGCATGGGTGCAGGGTCAGGCCAGGGGCCAGGGCAGCTGGGCCAAAGGCAGCTCTACTGCTCTGTTCACCTCCTCACCTTAGGGGCTAAGTTGTGGTTCTGCCTGAAAGCTGCCCTTCACTTTCTTTTCTGTTTCGTTATTCTGCTCCTGCCGATGACCCAACCCATCACATCCCAAGGCTGCATGGTCTCTGCTGCTGCACTGGGCTCTGCAGCAGTGTTTGCCCCACTCCTCTCATGTCCTTGTCCCGGGCACCTGAGGCCGTGAGAGCCTCTGTTCCCTGTGAGTCTCTGTCCCAAATCCTTCCATGGTGTTATTTCCTCCTGAGCTCTCCTTCCCAGCACTTCCAGTAAATTACACCTGGCCAGGATGGTGGAGTGATGTAAATTCACATTCTTGCACTCTGGCATTCTGAAATGGGTGCTTCGGGGGGGATGCTGAGTGACACGGGGGTTGCTGCCAGATGGGAGTTTCTTTCGTCTAGGTTGGGTAGCATGAAATTACTCTTTGCTATAACAAGGGCAGAGAAATTTGGAATGTGCCAGTATTTTTAGCTCTTCAATCTAGGAGAGTTATTCCATTTTGGGGAAGAGGAGCAGCTGCTGCTAGCTCTGCAGCATCATGTCGCCGTGGTGAGGAGCTGTACCCAGGCAGCAGCAGAGCTCAGCAGTGTGCCCAGCCCTGCCCCAGCTGCTGGGGGGTCCCAGGTGAGCCGGGACTGCAGCCCAACCCCTGCAGGGAACAGGGCAGGGAAAAGGGCAAGGAACAGGGCAGGGAATAGGGCAGGGAAAAGGGCAGGGAACAGGACAAGGAACAGGGCAGGGAACAGGGCAGGGAATAGGGCAGGGCACAGGACAGGGCACAGGGCAGGGAACAGGACAGGGAACAGGGCAGGGAACAGGACAGGGAACAGGGCAGGGAACAGGACAAGGAACAGGGCAGGGAACAAGGCAGGGAACAGGACAAGGAACAGGACAGGGAACAGGGCAGGGAACAGGACAAGGAACAGGGCAGGGAATAGGGCAGGGCACAGGACAGGGCACAGGGCAGGGAACAGGACAGGAACAGGGCAGGGAACAGGACAGGGCACAGGACAGGGCACAGGACAGGGAACAGGGCCGAGGGATGGGCCTGCCCCAGCCTGGGAGGTGCTCGGGCATGGTGCTTTTTCACCAAGCCTGTCCTCCCTCCTGCACCACAGCCTTGGCATGACTGGGATGAAAGGGTTGGGCAGGTGTTGTGCCGTGCCATGCTGTGCCATGCTGTGCCATGCTGTGCTGTGCCATGCTGTGCCATGCTGTGTGCCATGCTGTGTGCCATGCTGTGTGCCATGCTGTGCCATGCTGTGTGCCATGCTGTGTGCCATGCTGTGCCATGCTGTGCCATGCTGTGCCATGCTGAGCCATGCTGTGTGCCATGCTGTGCCATGCTGTGTGCCATGCTGTGCCGTGCTGTGTGCCATGCTGTGTGCCATGTGCCATGCTGTGTGCCATGCTGTGCCATGCTGTGCTGTGCCATGCTGTGCTGTGCCATGCTGTGTGCCATGCTGTGTGCCATGCTGTGCCATGCTGTGTGCCATGCTGTGCCATGCTGTGTGCCATGCTGTGCCATGCTGTGCCATGCTGTGCCATGCTGTGCCATGCTGTGTGCCATGCTGTGCCATGCTGTGCCATGCTGTGCCATGCTGTGTGCCATGCTGTGCCATGCTGTGCCATGCTGTGCCATGCTGTGTGCCATGCTGTGCCATGCTGTGTGCCATGCTGTGCCATGCTGTGCCATGCTGTGTGCCATGCTGTGTGCCATGCTGTGCCATGCTGTGCCATGCTGTGTGCCATGCTGTGCCATGCTGTGTGCCATGCTGTGCCATGCTGTGTGCCATGCTGTGTGCCATGCTGTGCCATGCTGTGCCATGCTGTGCCATGCTGTGTGCCATGCTGTGTGCCATGCTGTGCCATGCTGTGTGCCATGCTGTGTGCCATGCTGTGCCATGCTGTGCCATGCTGTGTGCCATGCTGTGCCATGCTGTGCCATGCTGTGCCATGCTGTGTGCCATGCTGTGTGCCATGCTGTGCCATGCTGTGTGCCATGCTGTGCCATGCTGTGTGCCATGCTGTGTGCCATGCTGTGCCATGCTGTGTGCCATGCTGTGTGCCATGCTGTGCCATGCTGTGCCATGCTGTGTGCCATGCTGTGTGCCATGCTGTGCCATGCTGTGCCATGCTGTGTGCCATGCTGTGCCATGCTGTGTGCCATGCTGTGTGCCGTGCTGTGTGACATGCTGTGTGCCATGCTGTGTGCCATGCTGTGCCATGCTGTGCCGTGCTGTGTGCCATGCTGTGTGACATGCTGTGTGCCATGCTATGCCATGCTGTGCCATGCTGTGTGCCATGCTGTGCCATGCTGTGTGCCATGCTGTGTGCCATGCTGTGTGCCATGCCGTGCTGTGTGCCTGCCATGTGCCACACCATGGTTTGCTGTGCTTCACTCCGTGCTGTCAGCAGGCCGTGGTGATTCAGGGCATTTTGCTGCTGCTCCAGAGCCTTGCTGGGCTGAATGTGGTGGGATTGATTTCTGTTCCCCAGGCTATCATTCACCTCAGCAGGAGATAATCAATGCCGATCAATCACATGTGATTTTTCATGCCATTGGATTACAGTTTAACCTCTGCTGTCCCCTGCCATCCCTCCTCACACCCCCTGCCATGGACCACACGGTTTGGGGCAGGATTGATGGCCCAGGCTCCCCACATTACCCTGCACATTGCTCTAGCCCTGTTCTGGTGGAACTTGGATGCCACTTCCCCTTCAGCTCCATGGCCTTGCCTGGACTTTCTTCCTCTTTAGCTGCCATTTCTGTACTGAGGGGCCCTGAAGTCCCCCCTGCTGTTGAAGTCCCCTCTCGAGCACTTTTCCATGGGCAGGGAAGAGATTTGCATTCCAGTCTTTGAAAGCCTCTTGCTCTGCCGGCTGTGCTGGGTTAAATCTGGCCTGACAGAGGGGAGAGAAGGTTCTGGCTCCTTCAGGGTGCCTTGCTGTGTCCAGGCCTGAGCATTGGTAGGTCCACAGCTCCCATCAAACTGCACGTAAAGCCCTGCCATGGACATGAATTCCTCATCACTGACAGCACGTGCCTTTCAGAGCAAACACTTTGCTAGCTCTTTTTTTGCTTGTTTTAAGAGAGGCAGACAGAAAGGGAGACCAAAGAGGTCTCTTAGACAGTGAAATGTAGAGTCTCACCATTTCCTGAGCAAAGCAGGACCCACAGCCTGTCACTGAGGGTCAGACCTGGGAGTCATCCTGCAGAGGCTGAAGATTGTGCTGCGTTATTCAGTTGTAATTCTAAGGTCTGTGTCCTTTTCAAAACCCCTTTCTGAGCTCAAGAGTCCATCTTCTGCCGTGGTGTGGTGGGATGCAGAGAAGTGGGATGCACTGAGACCTTCACAGGGGGTTGGGTGGACTCGTGCTCTGGCTCTCCCTTTACCAGACATTTCCTTCATAAGCCTCTTAATTTTTCATTATCTGTTTGTGCTTTCTTCATCCACCTGAGCAGTTTCAGATATAGGTTTTGTTCTCAATTAACAGGACCCCTTGGTGTCCCATTTGCTTTCTCCCTCATGGGCAAGCAGCAGTCAGGGAGTGGCCATTGTGCCATGGCTTGGTTGTGCTCCCAGCTGGGGGCCACATCTCTGTCTCCTTGGCAAAGCCCTGAACCATCACTCTCTTGAGGGCTCTGATGGGGGGATGAGGGATGTGGTTGTGGTGAGGTATTATTCCACACTTATCAGTATTAAACTCGATTTGGCAACTCATAGCCTGGGATTTGAATGATCTAAATCCTTCCTTTGGCAGCCTGGTTTGCTGTTATTTATGGTGCTTCCCAATTTATTACCATCTGCAGTTGGAGGCTTGGTGTGTGGGGCTGAGTGGTTTATAGACAGTGCAGCGAGCACAGCACCCCGAGACCCCTCCTGTCCCTGGCACCAGCCTCAGTGGGCACAGCAGGGCAGCACAGCAGCAGGTCAAGGGAACAGGAGGGCAGGGGCTGCCCAAGAAATGCAGAATTCTGTCTGGGGAGGGAATTGGCTCAATGGTGTCATCAGGACAGCTCCTGGGCCTGGGAGTGGGAGACCAGCGGAGCTGTGGGAGGGTCTGGAGCACAAAGCTGGTGAGGAGCAGCTGAGGGAGCTGGAAAGGGGCTCAGCCTGGAGCAGAGGAGGCTCAGGGGGGATTTCTGGCTCGGCACAAGTCCCTGGCAGGAGGGGACAGCCGGGGGGGTCGGGCTCTGCTCCCAGGGAACAGGGACAGGAGGAGAGGGAACGGCCTCAGGCTGGGCCAGGGGAAGTTGGGGCTGGATAGGAGGAAAAATTCCTTCCCTGAAAGCGCTGACCAGCCCTGGCACAGGCTGCAGTGATGGAGTCACCATCTCTAGAGGGATCTAACAGATGAGTAGATGTGGCACTTGGGGACATGGGTTAGTGGTGACCTTGACAGTGCTGGGGGAGTGGTTGGATTTGATTTTAGGAATGATTCCATGATTGTGTGTGGTCACAGACCTGGTTCTCACTTCTCACCCCAAAGGAGGCATGTTCCACGGGAGGGCAGGCAGTAGGCAGAGCCCTGTGAGGGCTGGGGCACCCTCTGCCCAGTGGGTTTGAGCCCAGGGATGTCGCTGGCACCATGGAGTGGCTGTACTGGCCTGGGCTGTCATCCTGTGTCCATCCCGTGCTGCTGGCACACGCCTGGTGTCCTGTGGCCACCCCAGCAGCACAGGCAGCACCAGGGTCCTTCTGCACAGAGCTGCTGCTGAAGCTGGAGCGGGTGGGATGTGCCAGGAGGGGGAATGGTGTGCCTGGAATGCTCTGGGAGCCAGGACAAGATGCTTGGGAAGCTCCAGGAGCAGGGATGCGACTCCCAGCCCCTGCCCTGGTGGCAGAAGGAGAGGGGTGCCTGTGAGGGCAGCTCCCTGCTGCAGATCAGGCTGCTCCAGGGGTCCAGGTCTCAGCACTGACTGCAGCTTCCCTAGTTTATCTTCTTTCTTTTTAATAACAGATTCATTCTCTGTTCCTGGCAGAGAGCATGCCTTCCTCCACGCTGGGAGAGGGGGAGGGGGGTGTGTTGTAAATTTCCCATTTTTCTGATAAAACTGTATTGCTACGGCGGAAATCAAATCCCATCTTGGATATTTTTAGCATGAGAGCGTGAAGGCACAGAGATGCCGAGGGAAGGGAGGATGGGAGGGGAAGGAGGAGGGCGGGCTGGGTCTCCATGGAAACTGTTTGCTTTAAATTCCCGCATTGGGGCACTGAGTGTGTAGGAGGTGATGAAGGAAATGAAAAGCAAAAAACAGGCAAGGTTTTTTTCCTTTCTGTTGTCACAAAACTGCTGAAGGAACCTTCAGAGAAATGGGCATAAATTATTGATCATCTCAACACAAATACATGTGTGTTTTCACCAGTAACCACCCTGCCAGGTCTCTTGAGGGCAGCAGGTGGGGTGCACAGCAGCCACGAGTGACCCCGCTTTGTTCAGAGACACCTTTGGGAAGCAGCTGGTGCCACTCTGTGCTCCTGAGCTGTTACCTCCGTGGGACCCCCCCATTTGCCCTCTGGATGTTCTTCTGTGCCAGGCTGCTGCTGCCTGGACACACCAGGG
Organism: Poecile atricapillus; assembly: GCF_030490865.1. Classification (NCBI taxonomy): domain Eukaryota; kingdom Metazoa; phylum Chordata; class Aves; order Passeriformes; family Paridae; genus Poecile; species Poecile atricapillus. The sequence goes on from NC_081261.1 coordinate 351,694, forward strand.
AAAAGAGCCAGTGCCCAGCCCATGGGTGCTGGAGGAATGATGCTTCTGTCAGCTCTGGTGGATTTGGGCTTGGGTTGGATACTTCTACTCAGAAGAGGGATTTTTTTAATATTTGGGGTATTTTTTTTAACATATGAAAGGTGTTGTTAGCCAGGCTCTGTTGGTACCCGTGTCTGAAGTCCTGATGATGGGCATGAGTAAGCAGCAGGTCTGGGGCAATCTGTGGGGCTGGAACCCCTTCTCAGTGGGTGCAGTGGAAATGGGCAGCTGGGCTGGGGTGGCATGAGGGTGTCTGTGGTGCCTGGCCCTGGTGTCTCAGACCACAGCTCTGCTCACAGGCTGGTGCATTAGATCATGTCTGAAAAATCCCTCACTGCAGCACACGAAGTTATTTTTAATTCATTGAAAAGAGAATGACCTAAAACCGGCAGCTGGTAATGGAGAGGATTAAATAGAGCAAAACAGGTACATTTTCAAGTGAGTAATTTTAGAAGGAAGCGTGTCTCATTATGAGGTGCACGTTAGCAGTGCCCAGCCACAGCCACTGAGTGCCCTGGCTGCTGCTGGAGCAGTTCCCAGCCTGTTCCCAGCGTCACCCAGCGGCTCAGTGACACCAGGCTCAGCCCATGGCTTCACAGCGATGCTCTCCAGGGCAGGCATCACCTGCTGCAGGCATGAAAACCTCTGTGTGAGCCAGGGTTGAGCGGGAGCTGCTGAGCCAGACTTTGTGCCAAACACAGAATTTCAGTGCTTGAAGGTGTCTGACTTCGCTCTGGCTCCTGGCAGCAGCGGTTGCAGTTACCTGGGGAACAGGAGACTGCTTTGGGATAGCTCACCAGGGATGTGTTTGTTCTCACCTGTGTTGGACCCAATGGCCATTCCATGGAGTTGCAGTTGGGTTCTGGCTCTGCAGGAGTGTCACAAGCTGTAGTGAGGTGGACAGGTTCCAGCAGCACAGATGGAATTTGCCCTGTCCCAGTGTCCCTCCTCAGCCTCTAACAGGTGTTAAAAATGCCTGTCCTGCCCTTTGGGAGGAATTTGCTGAATGTGGTGCTTGTGCAACCTTGCTGAATGGGAATGATATTTAACCAACGTTCAGAGCCAAACAAGACAGAAGAGCAGGTGATCTGAAGAAGTTCAGTACTCATTCCGTAACTTTAACTCCAAAATACTGAGATCTCTGCCAGGTGCTGCCCATGCCTGGCTGCAGTCCACCCCACTGTTGTGAGCCAGAGTGGAGCTCAGCCCCTCTGCAGCACTCCTCATCCTTCCTGAGTGCTGGGAGATGGTTAAACCCTTCCTGGCACAGTGTACTGGCTGTGATGGCCACGAGGCACGTGGGTTCCATGGGAAGGAATGAAGTGTTTTGCCTTGGAGCTCTCTAGCTCAGTGCTAGCAAGTCTAGCCCTGTTTACCTGTGAGCACTGGTGAGTGCTGGTGCGTGCTGGAGAGCACTGGTGAGTGCTGGTGTGCACTGGTGTGCACTGGTGAGTGCTGGTGTGTGTGGTGTGCACTGGTGTGTGGTGAGCAGTGGTGTGTTTTGGTGAGTGCTGGTGAGTGCTGGTGAGTGCTGGTGAGTGCTGGTGTGCACTGGTGTGTGTGGTGAGCAGTGGTGTGTTTTGGTGAGTGCTGGTGTGCACTGGTGAGTGCTGGTGTGTGTGGTGAGCACTGGTGTGTGGTGAGCAGTGGTGTGTTTTGGTGAGTGCTGGTGAGTGCTGGTGAGTGCTGGTGTGCACTGGTGTGTGTGTGGTGAGCAGTGGTGTGTTTTGGTGAGTGCTGGTGTGTGTGGTGAGCAGTGGTGTGTTTTGGTGAGTGCTGGTGAGTGCTGGTGAGTGCTGGTGAGTGCTGGTGTGTGTGGTGAGCAGTGGTGTGTTTTGGTGTGTTTTGGTGAGTGCTGGTGAGCACTGGTGAGTGCTGGTGTGCACTGGTGTGTGGTGAGCAGTGGTGTGTTTTGGTGAGTGCTGGTGTGCACTGGTGTGTGTGTGGTGAGCAGTGGTGTGTTTTGGTGAGTGCTGGTGAGTGCTGGTGTGTGTGGTGAGCAGTGGTGTGTTTTGGTGAGTGGCCCACGCTGCCAGCATGGGTTGTCTCTTCTGACTCTCCAGGCTGCCTGGAGTCTCTTGTTCAGCTGGGATGCTGTCTGGGGCACAGAGGTGTTGTTTGGGGGAGTCCACGGCTGTGTCAGGGGGCTCTGAGGTGCCTTTTTTGGGTGATGCCACAGCATGGAGTGTGTGTTTGGTGGATGCTGTCTGGGTTGGTGTCCTGGAAGACAGAGCCTCAGTGGTGCTCTGAGCTGCTCTAGAAGCTTGGGCCAGTTGCTGCATTTTCTCTTTTCTCATTTGCTGAAGTAGCTTTCTAGTCTGTATCTGGGATAAAACTCATGGGGAGGGAGAGGGGATGGCTCAGGTTTTATGTCTCTGAGGCTTTCTCTGCTGGCACACACCAGAGCCAGCACACAGGAGGAACCAGGAGGAAGCACAGCGGTGCTCAGAGGGCTCCCAGTGGGGGTGGCCACGTCCCAGGCAGTGCCATGGCCTGTGAGCACAGCCAGTGTTGGCAGCCATGGCCAGCACGGGGCTGGCCCTGCCCTGAGCCCTGAGCCCTGAGCCCTGAGCCCTGAGCCCTGAGCCCTGCCAGTCCTGCTGCTGCACAAGTGAGAAGGGCAGGGAATGCAATGGTAGCAGTGAGCTGGCAGCTGTCATGGCCAAGGGCTGTTCATCACAGGATCCATCCTGCACCCAGTGCTGAGGCTCCAAGGCTGCAATCATTCTTCCAGTTCCCCAGCTTCATGCTGGTGAAGTGTGGCTCCCCAGGCAGTGGGTGAGCACCAGTTGGGCATTAATTGCTGTGGAATTAACCTCTGACATTCTTCTAAAAATAGGCCAAATGAATCCAATCATTAGCAGCTCCCGCCTGCGTTGCCTCCAGGGTATAAACACTGCAGATTAAAGCGTTTGAAGTAACAGGTCTCTGTGTGTCCCCTGGCTTCTCCTGCCTCTGAGCCCAGAACACTGGAGATGGTGCCCTGGTCTGTGGGGGAGTGGTGCCAGTGCAGTGGCTTTTCAGCTGATGGAGGGCTGAAAGGCATCACTTTTAGTTCCCTTGGGAGGTGATGGTAGATTCAGCAATGGGCAGAGGAAAGCAGCAGTGTCGATGTGGTCACCTCAGCTGTTCTAGCTGGGGAGCTCAGGGAGAAAGCTCAAAGGTATCTTAATTTGTCTGTGCCCTCTCCTCTGAGGGTGAAGGCAAAGCACCACCCCAGGCAGAGGGTGGCACAAGGGCCAGGTGGGAGCAAGATCTGCCCATCAGCCAGGTGCTGAGATCAGATGCCAGGGGCACCATTGGCACCAAGCCCTCCCCAGGTCCCAGGAATGGATGGTGTCACCCCAAGGGGTGTGGGCAACTCCCCAAGGCAGGAGGGGAGCGTGCAGTGCCGTGCAGTGCCGTGCAGTGCCGTGCAGTGCCGTGCAGTGCCATGCTGTGCCGTGCAGTGCCGTGCAGTGCCATGCTGTGCCATGCTATGCCATGCTGTGCCATGCTGTGCCATGCTATGCCATGCTGTGCCATGCTGTGCCGTGCAGTGCCGTGCAGTGCCGTGCTGTGCCGTGCTGTGCCATGCTGTGCCGTGCAGTGCCGTGCAGTGCCATGCTGTGCCATGCTATGCCATGCTGTGCCATGCTGTGCCGTGCAGTGCCATGCTGTGCCGTGCTGTGCCATGCTGTGCCATGCTGTGCCGTGCAGTGCCGTGCAGTGCTGTGCAGTGCCGTGCAGTGCCATGCTGTGCCATGCTGTGTGCCATGCTGTGCCATGCTGTGCCGTGCTGTGCCATGCTGTGCCATGCTGTGCCATGCTGTGCCATGCTGTGCCATGCTGTGCCATGCTGTGCCGTGCTGTGCCATGCTGTGCCATGCTGTGCCATGCAGTGCCGTGCTGTGTGCCATGCAGTGCCGTGCAGTGCCATGCTGTGCCGTGCTGTGCCGTGCAGTGCCGTGCAGTGCCATGCTGTGCCATGCTGTGCCATGCTGTGCCGTGCTGTGCCGTGCAGTGCCATGCTGTGCCGTGCAGTGCCATGCTGTGCCGTGCAGTGCCGTGCTGTGCCATGCTGTGCCGTGCAGTGCCATGCTGTGCCATGCTGTGCCATGCTGTGCCATGCTGTGTGCCATGCTGTGTGCCATGCTGTGTGCCATGCTGTGCCTTGCTGTGCCGTGCAGTGCCATGCTGTGCCGTGCAGTGCCATGCTGTGCCATGCTGTGCCGTGCTGTGCCGTGCTGTGCCATGCAGTGCCGTGCTGTGCCATGCTGTGCCGTGCAGTGCCATGCTGTGCCATGCTGTGCCATGCTGTGCCGTGCTGTACTGCCCAGCCCTGCTGCTCACAGAGTTCCTCAGGCTGCATTTAACACAGGCACAGTCCCTGGAAATCCCACTGGAACCGGTGCTGGGGCACAGGCCAGGGCAGGGGGGCAGGAGCACCAGGCAGGTCTGGGTTCATGACAGCGTAGTTGCAAAATGCCGAGTCCATTTAGTGTTAGAGATGATGGAAAACTGGGAATTTATGGAGATGCCACAGGTACAGAGCAATGACAAGGCATGCAGAGCTGTACCGGGCATGGTGCTTTCTGAATGACTGTGCAAGTGAGGCTGCAGATACTTAAATTGTCTTTGTCTTCTCTTTACCAGCTGACATCATCTCCACAGTTGAGTTCAACCACACTGGAGAGTTACTGGCAACAGGGGACAAGGGGGGCCGGGTTGTAATATTTCAGCGGGAGCAGGAGGTAAGTGCCAGTGAATGCAAAAAGCCCATTTTATCCTTTTAAGTGAAGTGTCCTGCTGTTCCCTAATCTGCCTGTGTCACTCCTAAGCTCAGGGCTCTCCTGGCATACTACGAGCTGAAAAACAGCTATTAACATCAGCAGGGCCAGACTTCCTCCTGCCAAACACCTTCCAAACATCACATTGCCTGCGTTCTTCTGCTCCAGGTGTCACAGGGCTCAGGCAGCACATCTGAGAGTGAGATGAGTCTCACTCTCAACTGGAGATGACACCACCCCAAGAACCCCTCACACCACCAAAATTCTGGAAAGCATAGATGGATACAACAATTATGTTTCCCTTCTAAAGCTTTGCCCAGGAAGTGTTAGCAAATGCTTTGTTGGAAGCTGGAGGTTGTGCCTTCTGGAGAAGTGATTGTTTGGCCCTCAGCATGGCCCTGCTCTGGTGGGCACCTGGCCAGCCTGGCTGGGGCAGCTGTGCCAGCTCCTGCTGCCTAGGATGGTCCCCACCATCTCCAAAGCTGTTCCAGTTAGCTGCTCTGGCCTGAGCCAGCGGGACCTGTCCTCAGCTGTGCAGGAAGGAATACATCACACCTGGGCATGAGATATGTCATGGCCCAATGATGATTTTAAATTTTTCTCAAAGTTAAAGCTTTAAAATTATGTCTACATATGCTGAAGAGAACTCAGCGGTTAACCATCACGTATGTAGACACTTCATCAGCCTTTCCAGCACTATTTCATTTCTCCTTTTCCTCTCATTTCTACTATTTCTACTCATTACTCTACTGCTTTTCTTGAACTTCATGTCCCCAGCATCACTCTGAATGTATCCACTCAGCTCCTGCTCAAGGGGACATGTGGTGGTGGGCTTCACCCACCCACCCAAACCAAGGCTGCCCATCCTGTGCCTGTGGCTGCTGCCAGCAGCTCCTCTGTGCCTGGGTGCAGCCCCTGGCAGGAGCTGGCACTCGGTCCCAGCCATTCACTGGGGACAGACAACGGGGTGGGAGCCATTCCTGCTATGTTCCCTCTCCATTTCTCCTCAATTCCTGCTCCATTCCCACCGAGCACACCAAGTGTGGTGTCAGCAGAGGCCGTGCCTGGGCATTCAGCCCCAGAGTGCCCTGAGCCAGCTCCTCCCTGTCCCTCGCAGAGCAAGAACCAGCCCCACCGCCGGGGAGAGTACAATGTCTACAGCACCTTCCAGAGCCACGAGCCAGAGTTCGATTACCTGAAGAGCCTGGAGATCGAGGAGAAGATCAATAAGATCCGATGGCTGCCCCAGCAGAACGCGGCGTATTTCCTGCTCTCCACCAACGGTATGTGGCCAAGCTGTCCCGCTGCTTCCCACCCCCAGCCACAATCTGTGGTGTTTCTTTGGGGAAATATTTTTAAATACCCTCCCTGCAGGGTAACACTGGTGTCTTGGGGGAATGGATCTGGCAGAGCTCAGTCCCTGTGCACCAGCTGTTTTTCATGGCAGCCCCTCCCTCTGAGGGAGAGAGGGAGGCTTCTGCCCTGCTGATGACTTCTAGTTTTTATTCTTGGGATCCTGGGATTTTTATTTCTTTTTTTAAAGACAAACTGCAGGTGTTTTGTTTCAGTTTGCAGTTGTGTTCAGCTCAGCAGTTCCATGGTATGTTCTGATAAATATCGTGAGGATCTAGGAATATTACTTGGGATGAATGGGACCTTAAGATGGATGTGACTTAATTATTTCAGGGGAAAAGGAGGGGTCTAATTATCTTCCATAACCAACTTACTTTGTGTTATAGAATTGACTCTATTGATCATTGTAATACAATTCAAAGACTTATTAAACTTGTTTGGGGGAGAATCATTGAAATGCAATGAAGATTAATTATACAGCATAATGCTCTGTTAATTGAGTTTTTAAATAGTTTTTTGATTAGCAGGAATATCACCCTTCAATTTGGGTGGTGTTCCATATGCAGGCAGGTTATTGAAACAATTAGTTTGGAAATACTCCTGTGTTATGCTGCTTCTTTTCATTCTTACTGTTGCACTAACATTTTATAGTGAACCCCCCAAAATAGAGCACGTTAATAAAACAAAATTAATTGTCACTGCTTTGGAGTTGCTGTGTAAAAGAGAAAATGAAGATGGATGATGGGGTTTTGTATGAAACCTGGTGGAAGTGATGATAAACTATGCATGGAGTGCCTGCCAGGAGGGAGAGAAGAGAGCCCCATTGTTCAGAATAACCCCACGTGTTCCTGGTGCTCTTTCTGCGGGGGCTCAGTGGCACTGGGAGGAGAGAGGGAGCTGCAGGGGCTGGGAGCTGCCTTCAGGGAGTGCTGGGTGGGGAATGCCAGCGTGACCCTGGCTGAGCTACAGGCGCCCTGTCGTGTCCCGGGGGTGAGTCCAGGGCACAGGTCCATCTATCAGCACTTCCAGCGTGTGCACTGGGGGCACAGGGGGATTTTCTGGCCAGTGTGGCCATGGTGTGTCCATCTCAGGGAGTGGCCACGGCGATGCTCTCCTCTCTCCTCCCCCAGATAAGACTGTGAAGCTATGGAAGGTCAGCGAGCGGGACAAGAGGCCAGAGGGGTACAACCTCAAGGATGAGGATGGCCGTCTCCGAGACCCCTCCATGATCACCGTGCTACGGGTGAGTGTGAGGGTCTGTGGCAGTTGAGGAGCCGTTCCCTGCGGGGTCTGGGATGAAAATTGCTGCTGGTGTCACCTGTGTGCCGTGGGACCTGCAATGCCATCCTGCCATGGCTGATGTCAAAGGGCATCCTGGTACTGGAGGCTGGTGCTGTGACTGGTGCATGGGGATGCAGGAGAGAGCTGCCGTGGATGCCAGGGCTGTGCTGATGCTGGGCAGACGTGCTGCCAGCACTGCCTTGTGTCCCAGGTCTGGTAGGATCTGTGTAGGGTGCTGTGCTGCCCCACGGGCTGGGCCCATCCCAGTGGTGAGGCAGGGCAGAAGCTCTCCCAGCTTGGGGCATTCCCAAATGTAGCTGCTGCTGTAGGACCAGAAGTACTTTCTCCAAATGATTTTTCCTCCTGGTCCTTACATTAATCGGACCAGACCAGCTTGTAATTTATTAACACCCTGTCAGAATTTTGAATACCTGTGAGTTTTATATTTATACATATAAAATTGTTACTATGATTGTGCTTGTCTCGCTTTGTGAGTCCCAGTTCCATTGTGCATATAGCCATTGAGAACCCTGGGCAGGCAGTTAATTCTTGTCTCTGTACAGGGTTGCTCCTGGTGACTGGCAGTGTTTTTGTTTACAGAGCAGGAGAGCATTTGTTTCATGTAGATGTGTATCTGCTATTATGTTCCAGGCAGCATTTCCAGCCTAACATGCTGACAGCATGCTGGAGAGGTTTGCTCGGCATCTGGCTGCTGGAGCTGGGGCTGTCAGCCCTTGGCAGGTTGGGAGGCAGGATTTGGAAAGGCAGCAGTGTTAAGGGTGTTATCCCAGGTGGTGCTTCCTTCTCTGGTCAAACACCTTGGGAAGGCCCTGGGATTTCTTTCTCCCTTGTCGAAAGTCATACTGAAGTATCAGAGAACCGAACAGGGCTGGAGTTCATTTACTGCCTTGAAGGTTTCAGCCTTTGTTTGACTCTCAGCCCATGCACACCTGGTGCATGGCTCAGTGCCTGAGGAGCTGTTTGGTGTCTGCTGCTGCCATTCCTGCTCCTGGCGGGCAGTGCAGGGCACTGGGAGCTCAAACACGTCTCAAGTGCTCGGTGTGATGCTTATTGGTATCTGCTGTGCAGTGCCTGTGGTCCCTGAGAACAGAAGATTGAGGAGTCTTCCACCAGCCCCACTTGATCTAATGTTTTGATGATTCTACTTGGAAAGATATTTACATAGCTGTAGCTTGGTGTAAATCTGACGTGTAATTGTCCTGTGATGGGTGTGCTTTAAATTAAAGCCACATTCATCCATGGTTTAATTTTCAACCGCAGACAAATGAAAAAGGGTTTTAAATTCACCTTGCTGCCAAAATTTCTCATCCATTTGGTTTAATGGTTTAAATGCACTTGATGAGCATCATTCTCTGAGGAATTTCTAACTCACATAGTGCAAAAGGGACATTTAACTCTGCTCAGGCTGTGTAGTGAGGTGTGTACTATCATTAGAAGAGCTCTGTTGATTTGAATCACCCCCAGTCTAACAGCTGCAGCCTTTTGACCTGTACCTGTGCCTTGGGATGTATGCAGGAGATAATTGACTCAAGTGATACCCAGGACATAAACCTTTCCAAAGAGAGGATGTGTTTGCTTTGGTCCCTCACAGTCAGGGCAGTCTGGGGTGACACCCCAAGAGCCACTGCTGGGACGGTGCCACAGGGCCACTCTGTGCCTGTGTCTTCGTGTTCGTGGCTGCCACAGAGCCCTCTCGTAAGAGCTGCCACTTGGCTCTCTCAGTTCCAGCAAATTCCATCATAAATCCTGGTTTGTGTCTCCCATTTGGCCGACACACTCAGGTTTCTTGGCCCCTGTGCACAGTTTTGCCGGGAGGCTGTGCTGTGCCCCCTCATCAGATTCCCCTGACAGAAGTCCTGTAGTGCCTGTGATGGGAGATGCCTTGGAGGAGGTCTGCTGGGTCTGCTGCCTTTCTGCCTCAGCAAAGAGATTTGCCTCTTTTCCTTGTACACATTCTGCAGAGCATTTCAGTGACAAGGCAGGACAAGAGATGGAAGCAGCAGCTCCATCAGCTGTGTGGACAAGCAGTGAGGCAGCAGCTTTGTCCTCCTGCAGGGAGGTCCCCTCTGAATGTCACAGGGCAGGTCAAATGTGACAAAGCTGTGAGCAGTGTGAAGTTGTCAGTCTGCCAGGAAAATCGTGTTTGATGCTCATTTTGTCTGCAAAATGCTGAGCTTGAGGTGGCACTGGGAAGTCACAGAATGTAACTTATGTAGGTAGGAAATGAGTGCTGGGGAACATTCCCTGCCTGAAAAAGCTCAGCTACCGGAGGAGCTCAGCCACTGGGGCAGGTGGAAAACTCTGGATTTATCCCTGAGCACTTGCTCTGCTCCCTGATTTGCCAGGGACCGGATTACAGCTTCCTTCTTGGAGACCCAAGGCTGGGGTCAATCCGAGCTTCAGCTGGACTAATCCCACTGGAGCAAATGCTGTGGAGCACGCTGAGCCCTGGCCGTGCTGCGGGGGGCTGGGGGAGCGGGGCTGCACGGTGCCCGCTGTGCTGGCCTGCCACTGCTGCTGGGCAGCTGTCACAGGGGAAATGTGTGCCCTGCTGCAGGCCCAGGAGCGAGAAAAACTCTCCCCATCTGCCAGTTCAGACCAGTTCCCTGCTCAAGGTGAGCACACTGGTGCCCATCAGCAGGTGGCAGGGGAAGCTGCCTGGGCCAGTTCTGCCACACCTGTCAGGTAACCACAGAGCTGTGGCTGCAGCTGCTCACCCTGGCAAGGTGGGGATTCACACCTAATGAATTATTTATTGGGATTTTTTATGGTCACTGCTCTGGCTCAGGTTGGGATTTCAGTGTAAGTCCAGTGCAGTCCATTGTGCCCAGAGGGTTTCCATGGAGGTAACCGGCAGCAAAGTCTTCCTGTCCACTGCACAGAAATGTGTGAGTGGTCCCAGTGCAGCCAGCCCTGCCACATTCACACCCTTTGGGAATTTCTGGCCTCTGGTGTGTCCTATGAGGATTCCCAGCACTGCTTTCACATTGGGTGCAGGTGGTTGTGTCCCATCCCACTGCAGGGCTGTGTGGGAGTTCCATGGCCCCACCTGGCCCCCAGGAAGGGGCAACCCAAACCTGACACGGGTGGGCCTTGTGCTTTGGGGGTTTGTGACTCTGCCATCCCAGGAGCCAAGTCCTTGATCCTTTCCCCCATATATTGACCTGTGCTTTGCTAACGCTGCTGCCATGTGACACTCCTGGGCAGAGGATGAGGCATTCCTGGGAAATGCTGAACCTCTGGGATTCCACTGCCCATGTCCATCGTGGCACTGTGGATGACATGGAGGGCTCGGCCACACAGAGCTTTCCTGCAGGGAGCATTTGGTGCCAGTCAGAGTGACAGACCATGAGAGGGGAAGCCTGATGGGGACAGGGGCAGTTGCTGACACCACGTCCCCTGTGCCATGGCCCTTCTCTCGGGACTGCCGGTGGCAGGAGGATGCACAGTAGCAGTGGTGGGAAGGGGCAGGGACATGCCAGCTCTCTCCATCCCAACCATCAGGAAAATGAATTTCACAGCTCAAGAAAGGATTAGTGTCTCATTAACCCAGGGCAGGGGAAGCCTCCAGCAGACACAGGGAGAGGAATCAAGTGTCATGTGTGCTCAGAGTGAGTGGGATGTCTTCTGCAGGGGGTGCCTGCTAAAAGCAGGGATCAGATTAAGACTTGCTTTGTTTTAAATGAAAAGTGACTGGCATTGCCCCCCTTCCTGAAACAAAGTAATTGAATTTATTAGTGTTTTATTTTCTTTGACAGTCTTTGTGTGTACTTGATGTGCTTTGTTACACTGAATTACCATTTAATAATGAGTGTGTGTGACACCAGAGCCTGCCCTGAGGTGGGCTCTGGAGCTGGAGCTCTGGAGCTGGAGCAGGTATGCACAAGGAGGTCTCTGCTGTTCAGGGTTGTTGTGGCACTGCTGATTGATCTTGGCGGGCTGGGCAGAAGCTGTCTTGGCCTGTGCCTGCTTCAAAAAACCACAAGAACCAGTTCCAGTTGCTGTCACATTGCCCCATTTGTTGGTCTCCACTTTGGCTGAGACCTGGCTGGGCTGTCCCGAGCCAGGGTCCCCTGTGCTGCTGCTGGGGAATGAGCTCACTGTCTGCTCCCAGCAAATTCCTCACTGCTCCTGCCTCAGAGTTTCAGTGCTTTCAGAGTTAAATCCTCATTGCTGATACCCTTATGCAGGAACTTGCAGCATGTGGGCATGCTGGTTTCCATACTTCAGTGCAGATTCTTGCCACTGTAGCAGATAAAAATCCCTGCTTTAGCAAACCACTCATGGATAACCAGGTTTGTCCCTCTTGTGGGGTTTTACCTGGTGACAGGCCAAGTCCCAGACATTAAAAAAAGTCTCCCCAGGATTTGGCTCTGAAGTAATGTGAGGAGAACATTCTTGGCTTAAGAGTTTGCTGTAGCTGTGTGGTTGTGAGTGGCTGCCATGTAGGAATGAGTAGGGAATTGTGCTGGGGAGCTGCAGGTGTCAGCCCGGGCTGGGGACAGGAACTCGCCCAGGGTCTGACTGCGAGCTGTGCTGGGCCAGAGTCACCTCACTGAGCACAATGCGCTGCCCAAGCCCTTGCTGTGCTTGTTTTCATGCCCAGCCAGGCCCAGTGAGGTTCCTGAACCCTTTCTCTTTGCACAGCCCTGTGCTCTGTGCTGACAGCCGGTCCCTGTGGTCCCTGGGTGAGGCGCTGGCCCCAGCCCCGGCTGCCTGCGCAGGATCCCTCAGTGCAGGCCATGCATCACTGCCTGTGCCAGGTGCAATTAGCGTGCAGGCTCATCACATTAGGCTCAGGCTCTGAGCTGGCAGCACCAGTGCTCTCGTGTCACTCCAGCTGGCTGTCACTCCCATCCCCACCTCTGCAACCAAGGGAAATCTCTTCAGGCAGCACACAGATAATACAGGTAATGAAGTAGCTGGAGGAAACAGCTCACTGGCAAGCAGGAGCATGCACTGACACATTCCTGGTATATTGAGTTGCCTTCAGAGCACTGTGTCTGAAGTTATTACTGACCCCACTCCTCACACACATGGTCCCCTCTGCAATGTCCCCGCTCCCCGAGGGGTTATGCTGGTTTATCTAAAGGCAAACACCCACAGCTCTGTTCCTGGTCCTTTCCTCTGTCCCTGTCTGTGTTTCCTTTGCTCTGTTCCTTCTCATCTCTTATCTCCACCACTTCACTGTGAGACAAATGCAAAAAAGTTTAAAGAAAAATCGTGCTGACCGGGCTCTCTCAAGAAATGTATTTCTGTCAGAAATGCTCCAGGAATTTCAGATCCCAGCTAACAGTGACAAAATGAGGTGGAAGAGGTTCTCTGGTTGTTTTTCTGTTTCAAAGCTGGAACAGTTGCTGCAGCAAGATCAGAGCCTGGTTTACTAGACTCTCACTGCTTCACTGTGCTCTAACTATCCTGGAGCCTCTCTCAAAATTAGATGGCTTTTGTCATAGCCTAGGGAAGGCATTAGGTGTCCCTGGAGGGAGCCTGTTAGGAGCAGGTGGGTAAAAGCACTGCCAGCCAGAGCTCTGTGGGACCCCACGAGGGCACCCCCGTGTGGGTTGGGCCCACTGGACCCTGTCCCTGGGTGCTGATGCTCTGCTCCCCTCCCTGCAGGTCCCCGTGCTCCGGCCCATGGACCTGATGGTGGAGGCCACTCCTCGGAGGGTGTTCGCCAACGCACACACCTACCACATCAACTCCATCTCCGTCAACAGCGACTACGAGACCTACATGTCAGCCGATGACCTGAGGATAAACCTGTGGAATTTCGAAATCACAAATCAAAGTTTTAGTATCCTTTGGTGTGTGTGGCTCTGGGGACGGTCCTGGGTCTCAGTGAGGTGCAGCCCCAGGGGACAGAGCGGGCAGTGCAGCAGCTGACAGCCCCACACGGGCTGTGGTGCTGCCTGTGTGCCCCTGGCTGCAGAGCACCGAAGGTCCCAGCCCGTGTGTCATTCTCCAGGCACTGCCCTCTCACCTCTGCTGTGCCGCCGGTGGCACGCCAGGCTGTGCCCAGCACCCACCTGGAGCCGCTCCCTGCACGGCTCAGCTGCCATTGCCACCACTGCTGCTGTCACCTGCCGTGTGGGTGACACATGTCTGGATTTGCCTGCAGGGTCTGGTGGGGCAGGCAGTGGAGGAGACGGATGCCTTGGGGAAGATGGAAGCACTAGCGGCGCGTCCCCGTTACACCCTGCAGCGGGTGACAGGCTGCCAGTCACCGCTCCACAAATGAGGTGGAGACAGGCACGCTCCTGACGGGCACGTCAGAAATAATAACCAGGAATCATTGGTGGTATTTATATGGAGTTTCCTGCTGAGAAATCCCTGGGGCATGACTTGGGCAGATGGAGAGGATTTCGGCAGACACAGGCATGTGGCTCTGGGAGCTCTGAGTGGCTGCAGGAGAGCAGGGCTGTGGAGTCTGCTTATTTGCAAGGATGAGGGTGGGGAGTACTAAATCTGTGTCAAACCTCATGGAGTTCACATGGCCCAAGGGACTTAGACAACGTTTTTCTGTTGGTTGTTGTTCCCTGGGCTTTGCTGCCACTGCTGTTTTCAGTATGGTTACTCACCATGCCACAGTGCTGCACTAAAAGACATTTGCTGTGGCCCGGGGTAGGCGGACAGATGAGGTCTCGTGCCCCACAGAGGGTCTTCCAGGCGTGGTACCAGAGCTGGGGGTCCAGCTCAGCAGAAGACATGCTGGGTCTGAGCCTTCCCCTGCAGGAGCGGGCTGGGCCGTGCTGCGGTTCTGCCCGAGCTGCGACGGAACACGCGGCCTGCAGGGCTGAGGGGCAGCGCCGGTGCCCAGAGCCATCGCTCCGGGCTGGCTCCTTGACTTCCCTCGCCAGACATCGTGGACATCAAGCCGGCCAACATGGAGGAGCTGACGGAGGTGATCACGGCGGCCGAGTTCCACCCGCACCACTGCAACACCTTCGTGTACAGCAGCAGCAAGGGCACCATCCGCCTGTGCGACATGCGGGCCGCTGCCCTCTGCGACCGCCACGCCAAGTGTGAGTGCGGCACCGCGGCCCTGGCACAGAGCGAGAGCACCACTGGAGACCCAGCTGGGCTCGGGTCTGCCCTAGAGCCTCCTTCCCTTCTCCCCACGGCTGCCATCCCCACGGCCACTCAGCCAGGGCCATCTCGGGGCTCAGCTGCTCCCGTGGAGAGGGAGCTGGTTCTGCTGCTGCGGGAGGAGGGAGCTGCCAGAGGGAGCTGCTGCAGGCAGGGCAGCACCCGCTCAGTGCCACAGAAAGTAGGTTTGTTGTGTAAGAGAGAATTAGTGCTCAGAAATCCTTTCCATGAGCTCAGCAGCCCAGATCTGCTTCTGCAGCAGGAGCAAAGCCACACAGAAGCCTTCAGCCCAAAGCAAAACCAGCTACTCTGAGCCCCTGTCCTGCCTGGCCACTGGCTTTGGTTCACAGACCCACTCAGGGACTGGGCAGCACCAGCTGTGTGCTGGGACCCCCGTGCTGGCATCTCCTCTGTGTGTGAGTGTGTTCTGGCATCTCCTCTGTGAGTGTGTGCTGGGAGCCCAGCCCTGCTGTGTGCTGGGACCCCCTGCAGCAGAGCCCCCACGGCAGGGCAGGTGGCCATGGCCCTCCTGCCCATTTCCACAGTGCTCACAGGTATTCCAGTGCCTCGTGACTGACCTGCTGTGAGCAACAGAGACATGTCCCGGGCTCAGCTGCTTTCTGGATGGCTGAGATCTTTATTTTTAATTTTTGCTATCACTTTTAATATGGAAAAAGCCTCCGGGTTTCTGCTGGTGGTGAAAGGCCACAGCTCTGCTGTGGTCCTGCTGTGGGCAGTGCCTTTTCTGCATTGTAGAGATCATTTATATAGGCACTTCAGACATTTTTCCCACTATTCTGGAGCTCCAGGACTTGGAGAGGGGGTGATAAACCTAAGCCATGTGGGTGCTGATACAACATCATGCACGTGCTCTCTCCCAGAAGCTTCCTGTGGTACCAGGACAACGTGGCAGGTCCCTGGCCTGAGATCAGGGAGCTCCCACCTCAGCTAATGCTGGGGCTTGTTCTTTCCTCTTGCACAGTTTTTGAAGAGCCTGAAGACCCAAGTAACCGGTCATTTTTTTCTGAGATCATCTCCTCAATCTCTGATGTCAAATTCAGCCACAGTGGAAGGTACATCATGACCCGGGACTACCTCACTGTCAAGGTGTGGGACTTGAACATGGAGAACCGGCCCATTGAGACCTACCAGGTGAGTGTGGCACAGCCAGGAGCACTGAGCAGTGGGGCACCCCTGTGTTCCTTGCTGTGCCAGGAGCAGCGGGTACACACCTGCTCTGCAGGGCCTTTGTGCCCATAGATGGTGGAAAGCAGAGTTGTTAAATGTGGGCTCAAGTGGCCTGGTGAGTTGTCACCATGTCCCCAGGCTGGGGGGTGAGGAGGGAAAGCTCAGGGTGCCGGCAGCTGGGAGAGCCAGGGGGTGGCCTTGTGCAGAGCAGTAGCCCTGTCACTGTCACCCTTTGCTGGGGGATGTCCCCTGGCACTGCCTGGCGGTGCCCAAGCCGTGTGCAGGGCGTGGCTGGGGGTGCTTAGAGAAGAGTGATGCTCATGGGAGGGCACGGGATGCCAGGCAGTGCCCAGGGCAGCCTGGCTGTGCTGAGCACAGGGCTGGGCTGGGTGTGCCAGCCCCGTGAGCCCAGCTGGCTCTGCAGTCTGGGCTGTGCTGCTCAGTGTGGGGGCTCATCCTGTCCCTCCCACCGGCAGGTCCACGACTACCTGCGGAGCAAGCTGTGCTCGCTCTACGAGAACGACTGCATCTTTGACAAGTTTGAGTGCGTCTGGAACGGGTCTGACAGGTGAGCATTGGCGGCGTGGCTGCGTTCAGCACGGGGATGCTCGCTTGGCTTTGGCCCAAGGGCTCCCGTGGGCCCTGGGCAGCCCCTTCCTGGCCTTTGGCTGCGTGCAGGGTGTGGAAGGGTGCAGCAGGGACCACCTACACCTGCAGCCTGTACACAGGTGGGGGAGTCCTGAGGGTCCCACTCTCTCCTGGACAGAATCAGTTCTGGCTCTATGTCACCCACAGCTGGAGGAAGGCAGTGGTAGATTTAGCTCCAGGTTGCCAGAATCTGGGGATAATGAGTATCTGGGTGTGACTTACACCGAGCTGGGCGGCAGGAAGTGTGTGAGCCCCTGGCAGGGTTTTTGTCTGAGCCATCAGAGTGAGCTGACAGGGCACAGCTGGGCCTGAGACAAATTCCAATGCTTGCCCAAATCTCATTATGCCTCTGAATGTTTATTCTGCCTCTGGTCAGCAGCAGTTTGCCTCTGAAAAGGTGTGAAAATCATCTGTCTTTCCCCGTTGCAGTGTCATCATGACCGGCTCCTACAACAATTTCTTCCGCATGTTCGACCGCAACACGAAGCGCGACGTGACGCTGGAGGCGTCGCGGGAGAACAGCAAACCCCGTGCCATCCTCAAACCCCGCAAGGTCTGCGTGGGTGGAAAGCGCAGGAAAGACGAGATCAGCGTGGACAGTCTGGACTTTAGCAAAAAGATTCTGCACACAGCTTGGCACCCCTCCGAGAACATCATCGCTGTGGCAGCCACGAACAACCTGTACATATTCCAGGACAAGGTTAACTAGGAGGACCAGGTGTTCTTTAGGAGTCTCATGTACTGATACAAGTAAACACAAGGTTTCAACTGTTCCTTTCCTTTCTTTCTTTCTTTGTTTTCCTTTCCTTCCTGTTCTTTGTTCAGTTCCTGCTCTGCAGATCAAGGTTGTGCAGAGGAGCACTGGGGGCACCCCCCAGACACCAGATTTACACAGGGAGAGCTGAGACTTCTTACAGGGCAGCGTGAGGATGACAGGCCTGGGTGTCCCGTGTCCCCAGGCATGTCCCCAGGCAGTGCTGGGGTGGCAGTGGCCCTCTGCCCATGGCTGAGGAGGTGATGTGGAGGGGCTGTCAGCTGGGGAAGGGATTGGTGGGGTAACACACTGTGGGCTCTGGCCAGCTCTGGTA
Organism: Poecile atricapillus; assembly: GCF_030490865.1. Taxonomy (NCBI): domain Eukaryota; kingdom Metazoa; phylum Chordata; class Aves; order Passeriformes; family Paridae; genus Poecile; species Poecile atricapillus. Next base: position 369,170 of record NC_081261.1, read on the forward strand.
GCAGTGGTCCCACCCCAGTTGCTTTAAACCTGACCCCAGAAATATTCCACCTGTTGTGTTGAAGATTGGAATGTTGCCTCCCTTTGCCATTTTCCACATTTGTCTTTTTATTACAATTATTTTCTGTTTTACCAACAGAGACAGCAAAACCAAACATAAAATGGAAAAGTTCAGTTTTGCAATGGACAAGCTTAAGGGGAGGGGGGTATGTGCTGCACCTCCAGCTGTGTCTGCTCCAGCCAGGTTGTCCCCCCAGCCCCCAGAACCCTCCTGAGGATTTGGCTTTGTAGATACTGTGGTGCCTTCTTTGGTATATGAAATACCTTTATAAATGATGCTTCCGACCTGCATTGATCGCAAACCAAACCAACCCTGGGCTCTGCTGCAGTTCTGGGCTTTGCTTTGGTCATTTTTCTCATTCCATTGTGAGCTCTTGCATGTTGTGACTGTCTCTCTTTCTCTCTCTCTCTCTCTCTCTCTCTCTTTCTCTCTTTTTTAATTAATTTATTTATTTATTCAATTTTTTTAAAGATAAAGTATAAGTTGCTAATTTATGACCTAAAAAAAAGAATCCACCTGTATATTGCTGTTAGCCCCTGACACACCCCCTAAGTGTGTCAGAGAGAGGCTGTCTGCAGTCCTACATTATAATAACAATGATAATAATAATAAAACCAGTAACACTTTCTCTTTGCATGGCGAGGCTGCCTTTTTCTACTTTACAGATTGGTCAGGTCCCTCTTTATTTGAGCAACTGTTCAATAAAAAAAGATTGACTGGATTTTCTGTAAATCTGAAAACTGCTCCTGCAGAAGAAGCAAATGAAGTCAATTACAAAACTCAACAGTATCACTTTGGCAGTGGCTCCACAGGGGTGACCCCGCTGCCATCCCTCCCGAGGGGGCAGCTGGCACCCCCAAGGCCTTCAGGGATCAGACACGAGGGCCAGGTGTCCCCCGGGACAGCCTCTCTGCTGATGGCACCATGAGGATCACGGCATGTCCCAACCATGGAAAGGAACTGCTGCACACCCCCAGAGCTCACGGACTGCCCGGAAAAGCAGGAGCTGGCTGGAGGCAGGGCCCCCGCGCGCCGCTTTCGGAGGAGCCATTCCAAGGGAAGAACAAAGTGCACTGGCATACGGATTTATTCCAAGGGATGGCTTTCAGGAGTAACTTTTTTTTAAAATGAAACGGTAAAATAAAATAGCAAGAGTAAAAGAACCATTTTATAAGAAAATGCTCCTTTTTGGTTCTGTAAGGAAAGGCTGCTCTGCGGTGTCAGAAGTAAAGTTGTCCCAAACGTGTCCGTGTGGAGTCGATGCCTGTCGTGCCTCTCGCGCTGGGGTCGGCGGCTCTGCGGTGTCTGAAGGCTGCCAGGGCCATGCTGAGGAGGGGTGAGCAGAGGATCCCCAAGCCCCTGGCAATTCTGGGTCCCTCTGAGGGTGTGGGACAGTGGGAACACGTGCAGGTCCCCCACTGCACAGGAACCTCGGCCCCTGACACAGCCCTGGAAGGAGCTGCTGGCCCCCCCAGTCCCTGCCCTAATTCTGGGCTGCACCTGGTGATGAATTCAAACAGCAGCCCTTAATCAGCAGCTGAAGGGCATGGACTGTGTAGTCAGGGAGATGTTCCTCAGACACTCATTTACCTTCACATTAGCTGCAGGACCTTAATCAGCTGACACAGCAGGAACTCAGCCCTGGCTCTGCTCCATCGGGTGCAGCACGTTCTGGGTTGCTGGATCTGCTTGCCCCACAAGGCAGAACTCAGTCCAGCTTTTTTCAAAAGCAGTGTTTCTTTCCCTTTCTTAAGCTTGCTTGGGTTTAACCTCTGCCCTGCTGTGGGTGCCTGGCCACAGAGGGCAGGGCCAGCTGGGGAGCTCCTGGGCTGCCAGAGCAATGGTGCTAGGGAAGCTGTCAGCATCCCTTAAACCCAACCTTCTTTCTGGATGAGGATTCCACAGGCTGTCCCCCTACCTCCAGGGAAACTGGGGACTGCCAGGGGGAACCAGCTCCATGGTCCAGCAGCAGCACCCCCTGCCAGGAGCCCTTTATGTGGGCATGATTGCTTTATCCACAGAATAAGCAAATAAATCCTTATGAACATCTGGTCTCCATAAACCAGATCAATTAAAATTAATAGCCATCTTATTTGATGAACAAGTTCATGATATTCTAAACCAGCCATAACAAATAGACAGCTTCCCCCTGGGCTGTGTTGATCAAGAGGAAATGCAGTTCCTGGCAGAGGCAGGGAGTGGGCTCAGGCACACTGTCCTGCTCTGGGCACCAGCTGTGCCCCAGACACGACCACGGCCACACACGAGGGCACCGTGCTGCTGCCAGGGGCAGCTGGGCCATGAGAATGTGGGGAGGGCAGTGGGGTCCCCTTGTGCCCACCCTGTCCTGGGGAGTCAGGGGGCTCAGCACTGGCAGCTGAGCCCTGGAATGAGCTGAGCTGGCTGTCATACAGGGAGATTGTCCCACAGCCCAGCCACGGCTCCTCCAGCCCTGCAAGCCACCTGGCCTGTTGTGGTTGCACTTTCTGGGTGGGAGCTACGTCCCACAGGTCTCACCCTTCTGGTGCAAGCCAGCTGCAATCCTCCTTACTTCACCCCCAGCAAAGGCATTGACTGACACTGGTTTCAGGTGATTTGGGCATCCTCACACCAATGGAAGGGGCAGACACCAAGAGGGGAGGGACACTGGCCATGACCTTAGGGCATACACTCTTCCTAGGAGCACCACAGAGCTCCACATTCCACTGTCAGTAGCACAAGCCTCCTCAGACTTTCCCAGTCATTGTCAAAAACCCCTCTTCTCTTGCTGCTCAGCCTCCTCCTCTAGGAGCAAGCAGCAGAAAAAAACTGGCTCTGCAAGCACTGCCAGCTCATGTTTAACCAACAGACAAAAGAGCTAAACTAGAAAATTAATCTCTCACTCCCCTTGCCCACATGCTGACCCCACACTGCCACAGGCCCTGTTCTGCCAAGCACAGCCAAGAATGTAGGCAGTATCACTTCAGTCGTTTGCTTTACTCATAAATTCACAAATCCAACAAAATCCAACAGAAATCGGGATTAGGCCTGTACAATCCATATATAAAAAGGGTTGGTTTATTGTAGTTCAAATACATAAACTGAACAATCCCAACATTTCAAAATTAAACTTTAGAAACACAAGTTTAACATTCAAAACAGGAGTATAGTTTACAAGAATTGCCCAGAGGGGGTATGCACAGTCTAATCCAGAAGTATGTAAAGATCACTTTATCGTAAATAAAAATGTGTTTATACAACCGTCCTGGCCTGCTCGGTCACCTCTGGGATTTCCAGCTTCGAGCAATCCTCATTAGACAGAACTTCACTTGGGCAGAGCAACCTGACTGCTGCAAACCAATGGCTGGGGGCAGGAACAGAGCAGCCTGTGAACAAACCTGGTTTGGTCTCCAAGTCCCTGTTCTCCACTCAGCTCTAACCCTGGCTCTAACAGATTTAGTCCCATTCCCCAGGGTGGAAGCAGAGAACTGGGAGTGCTGTTTCCAGAGCGAGCTGTCCATGATCAGTGATTTAAGCTATCAGAGCGTGTCCCCTCCTCCTGCACAGACTGCGGGCACCAGGAGGCAGCTGGTGGCAACACGCAGGACACGCTCAAAGCACAACAGGATCACCCTTGGGACTCACATGTAGGACACTGCTGAGAGGAAAGCCCCAGGCAGCAGACACCCACACCTCACACACCCCGCCCCTAGACCCACAGTCACCAGACAGCCCACACCTTGGGATTTGTCAGTCATGCTCCAATTAACTCATAAATATCTTTAATGTGGGTTTTTGTTGCTGTTGGTTTTCCCCCCAGAGATCATTTTATGTTCACTAGTGCTGCTTCTGCCTCTGCTCCTCAGATGTTTGAATATATTCACGGCAATGGATGTGTGTAACCTGACAGATGGCTCATGCAAGCGTTTGGATTTCACAGACACCCCTGGAGCAGGAGCACTCGTGGCTATTTCGTTGTTCTCCGCGTGGGCTCGGAGGCGGTGGGCGGCGGGGGCGGCCCGCGCCGGTCCAGGTCATCCACGTAGGACACGATGAGCTTGCGCCGCTCCTCGGGCACGCAGTCCAGCACCAGGTACCGCTTGTCGTTCTGCAGGATCTTCTCCACGTCCTTCAGGTGCTGATCGGACTCCTGGATCAGCTTTTTGGATCTGAAAGCAGGAGTGAGAACAGCACTGGAGCAGGCTGGAGGCAGAGAGCCCCGGGGCAGCCCAGGAGCCAACACACAGGCCCCAGGGAAGGCTGCAGGGACTTGGCCATCTTCTGGGCTAGAAAGAGGCCACATTAGCTTGGGACTGGGCACCTGACTGCTCTGGGCACAGAGAACACAGGCTCCTTGCCTACACTTGTGCTGTGTTAATTAAGCACCGTGAAAGACTTGAGTAACAGACATCAGCTAGGAAAAAACAGACATTGGTTTGCTGCTGTTTGTATGGCAAAGCAGAGTAAAAGCCAAGCCCTGCACTAGCATGGCATTCCCCACCTGTAAGTGATGAATTTGGTCTCTTTGAGCAGCGTCCGGAAGTCGGCTTTGGCAGTGATGTATTTGTCTCGGATGTATTCCTCAAACTCCCTTTGCTTTTTCTGGAAGATGAAAGATAAATGTGAACCACTGAATGTAGCTCCAGTACTTCCTGCAACTGAACACACTGAAAACCTGCAGTAATTACATGTTAATTATACTCTTCCTTACCTTCTACAGTTTTAGTTTTTAAAAAAATCATATTTAACTAACACCTGTGTGCACACAGAGCTGAACCCACTGCAGCAGCCACCCACTCACTTCTCTGTACCCTGCACCACACTGAACCACACTGAGCGATGCAAACCACTCACCCTGTCACTCGAAGAGAATTTAATGCACCTTGGATCTTCTTTAATGATTTTTTTCACTTCCTTCCATGTTGATGTTAAAGTTATCTTTCAAAAGAAGCAAAAAGTTAAATTAAAAGTAAATTAGATTCTAAGAATATGGAATGGAAACCCTACTAACCTCTGAAGCCTTTAAATATATCCCGAATCCACTGATGAACTTGCTGTTAAGTGCTGGGTTCTGATAACTTACACTATTACAGCTGTATTTTTAAAATGAGTTGATTTTACATAGTGACTCTTCTTTTGTATTTTGAGATGGCACCTTCATATCAAGGTCCTTTAAATATCATTTACTTTCCAAAGTCTTTTTCTAGTACAATTATGTATATTGTGTTAAAAATTACCCACAGAAAACTTGACTCTAAATTAAAATAACTAATGTATTAAAAACCAGGTAAAAACCTCTAGGTTAAATGAAAGCTGCCTGAAATTAGCACACAACTAAGAAAAAGGAAACCTCACTAAACCCCCAATGCACAGAATCAGGGATGCATTCCACAGCATAAGCAGAGGAGTTCAGGTTCAGCAGAACACCAGAACAGACAAATGGGGTAAAACTGATGGCCATTAAGGCAAACACCCTGAATATCTGAAGGAGCCAGACAGTGAAGAGTATTAAATAACTCAGTACTAAAGAAATAAAAATAAGATGAAAAGATCACCGATTAGAAGTTTATATGTTAATTAACAGTATGTTCAGTCAAAGTAAATTACCAGATAAACAGGCAAGGAAACATAATGCACAAATCTTGTTATGAAGGAGAAAAGAGAGATATGAAGCAAAGAGGCCCTGGAAATAAAATCAAACCAATCACATTGTGGGATGGAAAAACAGAAAAAGAGAAATCCCAGTGAGCTGCAAAGATTGGCAATTTGAACATCAACAGCTCTCACCGCTGAAGTTTCATCCAGAAGTTGCCTGAAATGTTCCCTCTTCTTTTTGGTAAGTGCCTCAATATGCTCATTAAAGAGCTTCTCTTTCTCCTCTCTCTCGAGCAGGGACCCCGACTCCCAGCGGTGATCTTTGCGCAGAGTCCTCCTGGTGTCAGACCAGGACACATCTGAAGAACGCACCTGAGCCAGACATGATTCCTTTTTAAAACAGTTTTTCCACAGTTTGCTGAGAATTATTATACACTTTTTTTTTTATCTCGTTTGAAGTTAAGGTTAAAATGAAAGATAAGCCCTCAGCTTTTAAGAGGAGACTGCAGCAGGTTCCCCACAAACACTGAACAGGCAGCAGCAGAAGGAATTCCTCTGCATTGTGCCTAACACCCTGTGTTCACCACAGCGCTTGGAAAGGCAGCCTCGGAGATCATCATTTCCAGGGACAGCAGGAGCTCTGCAGTGCTTCCAGAGCCCTGTTCCCAGCCCAGAGAGCACCCTCTGGATGAGAACCCTGAATGCACAGCCTTCCCTTCCGACCACAGCAACACTCCCGCTGGGAATCCACCTCTTTAAACTCCAAATGCCAGAAAGCTCTTACAGGGAGCACCCAGCAGCTAAAGCCTGCCCTGAGCAGCCGAGGTGGTGTCAGTGCCTCACCATGTCTGACAGCAGTGCCTTGAAGTTCTGTATGGCCTCCTCCCGCTTGTGCTGCTCGCGCTCCCGGTCGATCTCCTTGGTCTGCTCCGAGCGCGCTTTCTGCACCTCCCGCTCGCGCTCCCGCAGGCTCGCCTCGATGCGCGCCTGCCGCTCCAGCTCCTTCTCCTTCTCAGAATCTAAATTCTGAAATTCAACAACACACTCTTCTCAATAAAAGCAATACTTTTCATTAGAAAGAGAAGTGAAAGGCTATCAAACCAAAGGCAGCTCAGAACAAAACACTTTAAAGGGATTTGGGATCTAAGGATTGCCAAATTTTGCTTCGAGAGCCATGCTGAAGCATTACAGGGTTTACAGGGGGAGAGACAAGTTTGGTCACAGATCAACTATTCCCAGGAGCTGTGTCCAGTGACAGACTCTGAGTAAGGGAGGCCAAAGGGATCGCTGTTTGTTGGCCCAGTTTTACATTCTCAACTGCTAATTGCCTGGAGGTAGGAATACTGGATTAAGAGAGAAGCAGCAGTGAAGGAACTGGATATGGACACACATCCCTGAAGCAAGCTCAGCTGATAGGGAAAATCACAGCAAAGGAAATGCAGCCCATCCTAGGGGGAAGTAATCAAGGTGGTATCTGTAGCTGCTGCAGTTTTACAGTCATTTTTACCAGCAGTGATTTCATAGGAATCTTTGAGGCATAACTTCTCCCAGGTACCGTGTGTGTGCATGCACACAGGTTCCACAAACATCCCACCAGGGCCAGAACTTCTAAGTTCCAAGCTGCCATTCTGGGGCACTCCTACAGTAACTGTGGTATGGAATTCTCTTCAGCACAGAGCAGTCTGCCCCAGCACACCCGCAGCCACACTCCCGCTGCTCCCTGCCGACCTTGGCTATTTTCTCGATGTACTGCTTGAACAGATCCTCCCTCTGTGAGGAGCTGTCCACCGCCTTGTACCGCGGGTCAGTCTCCACTTTGTCCTTCACTTTGCTCCAGCGAGACTGACTATCCAGGTGGTGGTTTGCCAGCAGCTCAAAGAAGTCCATTTTGATCTGTTATACAGACAGAAACAGAAAGACAACACTTGAGAAAGACACTTTAATATCCCACAGTTTGCTCTTATGAAAAAAGGAGCTGACTTACCTTCATCAGAGGGATCACATTAACATTACATACACATTGCAATTTAGAGCAATCACTAAAACTCTGAATTTAATCATAACTGCAGCCCAAATTCACTGTTGAGACAATTTTGCCAAAGCAGATACATTTAGGCAATCTGCTACATATAAGATGAACTCTTTAAAGAATGATCCACCAGTACACTCGTTATTATTTCACTCCAATTTAAGCTTGTTTTTGAGCTTTTATATATGTCAAATTAACAAGTTACTGTTGCTGCATGGTAGCATTTTATGTATCAGTACTCCAGAAGCCATGCAGCATGAAACAGGGTTCTAGAGAAATCAGGTGTTTATGGATTCATCCTTCAGGTGTACAATTAACAAAGGTAAATGCTTGGATCTGCCAAAAAAGAGCAATGTCTTAAGATGGATCTAATCAATAAGGAATTATCCACATATGGTAATTAAGTAAATGATACTTAGGATGGACATGCACATTTACATAAAAGTTTAAAGAAAATGTTTTGGTCTATTTGGTCAGTCGGAAATGGCATGTCACGTTCCTGTCTGTAACAACAGCCATTGCAAGGGCTGGCAGAGGCTCATTCACAGCAGGTTTCATTTTAATACAACTAGCAACATCTTTTCATCCAAAGTCCCAGAACCAGCAGCTATAGGGGCAACAACTGTGCCTTTATTAGATAGCTTGATTTCTGGGGAAGGTGATGTCCCTGTTCCTGCTGCACATTAGCTGCAGGTCACCATCCACTCCTGGCAGGTTGGTTGGCGTTTCAGCCTCCCCCTCCCAAAGCAGAGGCGAGGGGCTGAGCTGCCTCACTCGCTGGGGCCAGGGCAAAGGGTTCTGCCTCCACAGCACCCCACACCCTGCCAGGCCACAAACTCAACACAGCCTTATGGCATGGAGATTAAAAACCCAAAATCCAGGAGGGGACTGGCTGTTACTCGCTCCTTATCTCCCCTCCCCATCCCTTAAAAAAGGGAAAGCAGGAGAAGCAGTTTAGCTGCAGAACACTGAGTTTCCTCAGGGAAGGGAGCAGATGGACAGAGCAGGCTCCAGCTTGCCAGCGACCTGGCACATCCTCATCCTCTAAAACGTGTTTAGTTACAGAATGCAGGAATGGAATGAAGATCAGCACCGACATTCTGCAGCCTTGCCCACCAATACTTTAAGTTCTTCAAAATATTAACATATAAACATTAGAGGCTCTATAGGCTTTCTTTACTATACCAAAGGAGACTAAGACAGTAAAGCAGAGATCAGAGACCAGCCCCTTAGTGCCAGTGGGATGTTGTGCTACAGCACTACTGCTTTATCTTAAAGGAGCTCGACAAAATGCTAAGAAAACTGTTTATTCATTGCAAAATTAAGAACGTTGTTTCAAAACATCATAAAACATGCATGCAGTTTCAAAGTATGAAGCTTTCTAAGCCATGGCATTTGAAATATTTGTTAGAAACCAAACAGTTCCCAGATGTTACTACAGAAGTCTCTAAGGTAAGGGTATCCCCAGCTCTTGGCCAAGCCACCTGTGCATGTATTCCACAGGAGAAGGTGCTCTGAAGCACAGTTTTCACTTCACTCAGGGGCCCTGTACATGGCACAGGCGTTGCCATCTCATTTTAAATTTTAAAAGAAGATGAAAATGTCTCAAATAATTGAGTCTAAAGCATCTCACCAAGGAGTAAGGCTTTCAGATGGCAGCTGTGGACAGTGAGCTCTGTGAGTGTGCACACAGGGACTGGGGACAGCCCAGGGACACGTCCTGGAGAGCACAGGAGCAGCCTGGGCACCTCCACCTGCCCACAGTGCCCTCCCTGACATCCCAGGCACCCCCTACTCCTCCCTGCCCTCTGACAAGTGTTGGCATGGGATTTACTCACCGAGATCAGGCACAGGAATAAAACCAGCCACTGGAAAAGCTGGCTGCTACATCCCCCTCCCATAAGCCATAACCCCATAAGGCAAAATCAAACATTATATATGTAATCTAAAACCCTTACGTTAAAGATTTCTGTAAAGTTGATTCTCTGTAAGTAAAGATTTTGGACAGACTGAGAAAGCTTCAGGTTAAATGCCTTAAATTTTCTTTTATGTTTTAAGCACTTTCAAAATCAAAGGAAAATAAGGCTGAAAACATTTCAGGTGTATTTAGAAGTCTTTTTTTTTTGGCAGTTAACACATTGCAGGTACAACTCTCATCACTTCACAAGGAAAAAAACTAAAAAAATGTAAAGTACCGGAACTGCGGGAGGCTAAAGTCACCACACAGAGATACCAATGCTTTCCTCACTAGGGAATCCCATAATATTTGCGTGTCAGTGATTGACAGCTGTCAGACTGAACTGATTGACAGGCCGCACAGCACATAACTGTAAAGTCTATCCACTTGTTATAAAACAGAATACATAAAATGGTTACAAAAGGCTTTTGGAGAAAAAAAAAACATTATTCAAAGCAAACAAATACAATCTCTTCTTTTAACTTTTCAACTTTAGAACAATCATGCAACAACAAAACTAGTATTTATTCTTTAAAATCTTCAACTGCACTATTAAGCTGCAAAAATGCTTTAAAAATCATATTCACAATCAAACTGCTGTATGTAAAATCTAGTCTTGAACTACATCAGTTCACCTCTGAAAGCACAATCATTTAAGGAAACCAGCAGTGATAAGGCAATGTTTGAGAAAATCACAGAATCAAATTATATCAGATCACCCAGATTTTAAAAATATGCAAATCTCCTCAAAGAATGAAACTGTCCCCAAATCTGACCCGTCCCCTGGCATTTCTCTCTCCTGCAAGCATTCCAGGTAGGGAAATCTGCAATAACTTCACACTACATAATAAAAACTGCAGACTTCCACATGCCCAAAATGATTTGCCTTCAGAGGTGACCTTGTCCACTCACACACACACAGGGACGTGGCAGTAAGTGGCCCCAGGTTTTGGTGTCCCCAGTTTGATGTCCCATCTCCAGGGGGGAGAGCTGCTCCCAGCACTGGCAGCACAGGCACGTGACACTGGGAGTTCATTAATCTCTAATAGATGACCTTTAAATCTAATAAGCAGCAGTTTATACATAAGATCTACTTATTCAAAGCTTAAAAAGTCCCTCTCTAAGTGCCTGCTCTGAGATGGAAAGGGAACTGTTTCAGACTTAAAGAGACTATCCTCAGGGAACTGCAAGTCCTGCCTGCCCCCCCTGAGGGAACAGCTTTGGGGTTCCAGCCAAACAGGGTAAGACTCCTTTGCCTTTTCATGAGTCAGGATAAAAGAACTTAATAAAAAAAAAAATAAAAATCAAGCATTACTTCAGTTAAGAAAATAATGTTACTGCTTGGGTAAATTAAAAAAAAAACCCAGTGGTGTTGTTTAAGCAAACTCAGCTTCACAGCTAAACACAATCCAGTTCTCAATATTCTAAAAGTCAGTAAACTGCAAACTTGGAACTGTTCAGAAAGACCAGGGGGACACCCCTAAAGTGGTTGCCTATAACAGCTCTAGGAAAGTGCAGGCCTGTGTCCTGGGGAAGGCTCAGGGAAGCCAAGCACTGGCTCTGTCCCATCTCACTCACACCACTCACACTGCTGGAACTCAAGAGTCCCCTTACCTTCTCTCCCCTGGTCTTCGAGTCTTCCTTCTCCTTCTTTCTTGCCGCTGTGATAAACTCATTAAACAAGGCCTCTCGATCTTTCATCTTTTCAATTGCCTTGAACCTCGAGTCTTTAGCATGCTTGGCTGCAAATTCACTAAAAGTAGTTCTGCAACAAAATGGCAAGTGAACTCATTTGGCAGAGCTGTCTGGGCTGGGAGGCAGGTTCAGCAGGGAGGTATTTCCTCTGCTGCAATACATGCCAGAGCACAACTGACAAAAACCCAAAAGGCAAATCCTATGGTCTCACTACAGAGCTGCTCGACCAATGAGCTCTATGAAAGGTGTCAGCACTCACACAAAGAGGTGTTTGTCAGAGACTTACAAGGGTGGGTTGGTTTGTTCAGATACAGCCACCTGCAGAAGGGGCAGGCGTAGAGAGAGACTACAGTGCAACCAAGGAGAAGAAACAAAACAAAAAAATCTCAGTTGTCTACAAAACTCTTCTTTTCTGTGGGTTAGCAGTTCAGCCATCAGTCTGTCCAGGTATTTCACAGCTGTGAAACTGAAAATCTCAGGTGCATTCACTTGCAGCCAAACCATGCTAAGAGTTCACCAGAAAGCCAGCCTTTGATAGGAGTCCCCAGAGAACACTGGCTGTACCAACTTTTCCCCCTGCAGTGCACATTGCAGAGCCTGAGCCTAAAGCACACAGGGCTGAAACCCCTTCAAACACTATGGGCAGAGGCAGCAACGCTGGGCTTTCAACCCCTCATCCCACAGCGTTTCCCTGACCGTTCTCTCACCTCCAGGGCCAGATTCCAACCTGTGCAGTAGGTACATTACTGCCACTTACCTCGGAAAAAAATCACTACTGTGCTTTTTCCAAGCTCTGATGCAAATCTGGCCCCAAGAATACGTGAGACACTTATAATCATACGAATGTTTTCATCACAGCATGGAAATAATTAGACTTGGAAAATCCAGCCTACTGTTGCTGTAGGGTAAATTGAAACAAGAAGAGAATTTGGTAGCTTATTCAAAAGGATTAGAAAGTGAATGTACAGCTAGACTGAAGAACAAGAGCTGCTCAAGTGAAGTGGAATACAAACTCTTGAGCATGTTGGACTGAGATAGATGATAAAAAACCAGTCTGGCACTCACAGAAGTACAGCAATATCTTTAGACAAACACTGAAACCAGAAGACAAAGGATAAGATTAAACAAGACAGTATTTCAGCTGGCATTCTCTTTCCCACCCCAGCCCATAATCAGGTAAGGAATCAGTCCCAATATGACGTACTGAAAATATGCTGAAAGCTGAGGATACTAAAACTAACATAACTGTTTCTTTAGGCATTTCCATGCCTCCAGTCTTCCAGCCTACTACTGAGTTATTAGCCAGCTCTGAAGCAATTTAAAAGTTAACACAGCACTGTCACCAAATTTCCAAATTGAGTCACTGGAAAAAACTGAGTTGAAGTGAAACAAATGAGCTGTTATTTCACTGGGAAAGAATTAAAGCCAGATGAGCCAAGAGATGCTGCAAGAGGACACTTTGGAGCTTATCTGGTGACATAAAGTATGTATCTTGTGACCTCTATGTGCAGAAGCTGTAAAACAAATAATGCCAGCAGTGAAATCTTGAATGTCCATTCACTGTCATCCCCTCACTCTTACTGCTGCCAGTGGTCTGAGTGTGAGGGGGGTGTAATCAGTGCTGTATTAAAGCAACCAGAACATTTTATACTATCATCACCGACAGTTTGCAACGGGAAAAACATCCCTTCAGCCCCCTCCAAACCCAAGAAAACTCCCCAGCACTTCTCAAAAGACTTAAGAAGAAACAGGGTTATTAAAGAAACTTGTGATGGATCCGAGGCCTTTCTCACAATCCAGGCAGCATGCTGGGGATTTCTTCAACTTGAAATATGTAAATCACAAGATCTATTATTTCATTGATTAGGTGAATACAAGCACACAAAGGAAGATTTCAACAATATCTCATGATTTTTCTCCTCTTTGCCCATTTTGAACAATACCATCCAACACGTGGCATCCCAGCAGAGCTTATGCACATGAACCACAAAGAAACTCCTACCTTGGATTAATCTTTGCTTCTTCCATCATTTTCTTGAAATCCTCCTTGGCCTGCATTATTTTATTTTTCTTCTCCTTGCGCTCTTCCTCTGCTCGGGTTTTCACATACTGATCAAACACCTACAGAAACACCAGTCACCCACAGCAAACACACAAGTGAAACACAGAAGATCTAAGGACAAGGGAGGAAAAATCCCACTCCTTTCCTTCTCTCTTGTTTCCTTTCCTCTCACCACAGAATCAACACAGAGGAGGCAGAAATCTTAAGAGACACTTTGCATTTCAATATGGAAATGATCCAAGCTGCTGCACAAGCAGGGTGCTGTACCTAACACACCATCTGAAACCTAGGAAGAAGCTCCTTACACATTCCAGTTAACATTTTCCTGGGTCCCATGTTTCAGACACTTCTCATGTTCTTGAAGCTTTCCATTTCCCTACATTCACTCAAAGAAAAGCTGCTGGAGTGAGAACTTGCTTAACAATATAATTGCACATTAGGTTTCCCCCCAGATGCTTTTTTAAAAGAAAATAGCTAGATTACTTATTATGCCAATACTTTGACAAGATACTGGTGACTCTCACTACTTCATTCAGGTTTCAGCAGTGCTCTGTAGACATACAACTTCCACTGTGTTAAAATATGAGACCTTCCAACCACAGGAAATAAAGCAACTATCAACACTTTCCCTTACTGGTTTCTTCCTGTTCCAGACAAACCCTAATCATGACAAAAATCCCTTGCAGCACTAATTAGTCTGAAAGTTTTGCAGAAACAAAGACTGAGGATTCAGATAAACCTGTAGTAGCTGTAGCTACTACATGTAGTAGCATGGGAAGTGAATTCAACTTTTTTACCTGTTTCCTTTCTTTTGGGTTGAGCAGCAGATAACGAGGATCAAACACAATCTTGTGCAGCTCTTTCTCCCATGTTGAAAAGGCAGAGACCTTTAATTAACAAAGACAAATATACAAATTACACAGGAGTTGTACAGTTTTCCTTGAAAACACTAAGATGGGATGAAAATAGGGAAGCAAACTCATCCTGGAGTTCCATCACTAATGGATGACAGAGGCTGTCATAGAAAGTCTCAACATCAGTGTCCTCTGAAAATTTCTAGATGATAAAACACTTATTTATTACTGCTGTGTGACATTAAAAATAAAATGTACATTGAAAGAAAACCTTGAGAAGCTGTGTTCCACAGGCAGCTGGAACCACTTCCATTTTTTAGTTACTATTGAAATTTATATTCAACTAGTCTATTTTATCAAAACTGATTGGCATCAAGTAGATTGCAGATTTAGTTAACTAAAAGCAAAAAGTCTCACATTCAAGCATAAGACTGTACAGACTAGAGTGGAAGTTGCTGCTTTTCTCATTAGGAACATTTCCAAAACCATTAAGGATGTGTCCAGTTCATGTGTCCTACTCAACTTCAATGGCAATTTCCACTTAGGTTATTAGTTAATTTGGGGAAAAAACTAGGTTGGGGTGGGAATTACCTGTCTTGACCCTGCCATTTCAGTTACACAGAAATCAGAGTTTTGCTGTAATTTTAAGTTTCTTTGAAATCTGGAGTCTTGTACCAAGACCATTCATTGATCAGAGGAAGGATGAGATTGTTTCCACACAAAGTGTCGCAGGTTTAGAATTTGCCAAGGACCGAGAGCTCTGCACAAACCTCCCTCTCTCCCTTCCCACAGAGCTCTGATCTGAACCTCCCTCTCTCCCTCCTCACACACACAGGCTTCTGACCCCTCTTTCCAGCAGCATGTCCTTGAATTGCTTCATCCGAGCCTCCAGCGGGACGATGGCTCTCTCTCGAGCAGCTTTAATCTCAGCCTCCATAGCAGCCTCCTTCTCAGAATCAATGTCTTTGATATCATCTTTCCTGAAAAAAACCCAAACATAAAATGTAAGTTGAGAAGTAAAATGCCAGCCCTGGAGGTCAGAACCTGAACTACACCAGGACAGAGTAGGTGTCAGTGATCATACCAGAACAGGCTTATAATCCATGAAAGCCATTCTCAGAGGTGGACATGAATGCTTTCACACCCAGAGCTCAGAAGCCAAGGTATTCCAAGTAACTTCAGTGCCAAGAGATGACTTCAAAGCAATCAGCACAGTTTGGCTGTACCCAAAGGTCTTACCAGACATGCAGGAGATTTTACATCAACAGCACTAATTTTGTAACCTTCTGTTCTGGCCCATGAGGCACTAAGAGAGTTTGTGCAGCTTGGGAACACCTCACACTCATGACACCAAGAATGCTGAGAAAAAGCTTCTGGAGAAGTGTGCTGATTTACTAAGAGCAAATGCACTTTATCCCAAACAAACCCCCAGCTGTTACTGCTAACACCTCCATGATGCTCCCTAAGAAGACACAGCCACAAATAACATGGTAAAGCCACTTTTAAAACAGCATGTGTATCTCATATATTCCTTCCAAAAGGCAATCCAGACCAAAAGACAAAAGCCAAACCTGTAAACATATGTAACAGACTGAAAATAGAGGAACCACTATGAAAATCTAGGTGGCAGGATATTTTGACAATGAAGTCCTGTGCCCAGAAATTAACAAACAGAAGCAAGCTATTTAAGACACACTACACTCAAAATATTCTTTGGATTCACCAATTTACACCACTTATTTCCATTTCAAATGACTTACAAAACATGCTATTTTCTTTCTGCATGGGTTTCAGCCTTCTCAGGAAAATGCCAAATACCTGAGCTACTGAGCAGCAGAAAGCTGATGACTCTTTTTGCCAACCCTCTCCGTTCCACTCTGCTGGACACAACACACATGGCTCAAGCAACAAACTTCAGTTATTTTACCTACACAGATCACTTGGTATTGAAAAAGCAAAAACTTACTTGCGCTTTTTTATTTTAATAGGCTCATCTTCATTTGCTTCCTCTGCAGCTTCATGCTCTTCTCTAACTGTAAGAGATTTCAGTAAGATTTTAAATTGATGAAAATTTTTAAACTTATGAGTGAAATTTCCTGCACAAACCCAGGACAACAGGCTCTGACAAAGGGAGAAGACACGTGGTTCTCAGTCATTTCCAACTAACACTGTGGCAATTTGGGGACAGGACTGGCACACTTTAGCCAACTTGAAATTTAAAATGACGAACACTGAGTTCTTATATTTAGGGGAAAACAACTCAGGCTAAAGAGTCTAATGAAGCACATTTGGATCTACCTGATTACCTGCACTTTGCTCTCCTCCAACTACAAAGCCAGTATCTCATCCCAGCATCATTTTCTAGAACTCAGGCCAGAGAGAAATCTTATCTCAGCAGCCTTTTGAGTATTCTCTCTCTTGGCAGGTATTTCCAACCTCTATTCCAACTGCTGATCTCTAAGTCAACTCCTCCTCTGTGAGAGCCTGTTCGTACATTATTATTAATCTTCTCTGGTCTCTTTCTTATAAAACAAACACAATCCCTTTTTTTTTAGTCAGTAAAAACTGGGATTTTTCAACCTGTTGGCATTTAGCAAAACAATTAACCTTGTTAGTATCTACTTTCTTCAGTGGGCTACCTTTTCCCCAAAGGACTCTGCAATCTGCATCCCACATTTATACACCTTTTCAGTATGTCATTACATTTCTGTCACTTATTTAAATATGTTACAAGCTTTGGAAAGCAAAGTGGTAACTTATATCTATGCTTCCTAAGAAGGCAGTAAGATTGCTCTTACTAAGTTTTTTTCCTTCTTCCATTCCCTTTTTGTGAGGAGGTTCTTGAATAATTTTGTCCACATCAGCTCTTCCAATGAGGTCATCGGGCCGGTCCCACATGGACAGGCGGGTGGTGGGGTTATAGAAGAACACACGCTCGTCACCAGTCCACACCACACACCTGCAGATGAGAAGGGTGCTTGTGTTACCTCCACTCACTGGGGACCTGCTACACCAGATGGTCACAGGCAGACCCAGGTTCCACTGACTGCACAACTGCCACTGTGACCCTGAACTGCTGCTTTTCTCTGCTGCCAGATTTGAAAATTGAAATTTTAAAAATGCAGCAGGCATTTTTACATCTCCACACATTGTCACTTGTTCTAAGTCCCCCGCAGCCGTGCCCGTCCCACGGCAGCAGCCACCTACCACGGGGTGCCTGGAATAGGGGTGGTGGCCACCGGCTTGGCCTTCTGAGCTGCCTTCTCTTCCTCTGTCATTTCTTCCTCTTTTGGCTCCTCAAGGAAAAAACAAGTTTGAGGATCAAGCAATGACAGCTGGCTATTTATTTATTACACAGTAACCCACTTGTTTTACTGAAACCATGCAGACAAGCAGCTCACAATGACACTGCATCCATGCCTAGAACAGAAACACTGGAATTGCAACAGCAGTTGCTACTTCAAATCTCAATTCCAAAACCTCTAAGCATTTAATTAACTTCTGACTTCAGCAAAACCTTACTTAAATACTTTCCCAGATTTTGGAAATCCAGGAGGGCCTGGATATAGGTGTAAGGGTGTATTTTCTGACAAAGGAATTTTAATTTATTCTTAAAATTAGTTTATTTAATAATGAGACACACAGTATGAAACAGTGAAAACCTGAAATAACCTCTGTAGCAGAAGTCAGCAAACTGCTAACTACCTCAGAAATAAACAGAGTGAAGTGGAGGCAAAACCCAGCAACTCAATTCTGTGTTTTTGCCTATTAAACTACACTGAAGTTCAGAGAAGTCAGAGTAAAAGCTGTAATTTTTATTTAAACACCCCTTAGCATCCTCAGAAACTATGCTGTTCAGCACAACAAAATGACTCCAAAAGGAAAAGCTACTTTTGTTTTACTGAAAACACTACAGCCCTTTCTAGGACACATGTTCTTAACAGCCTAAACTTAGCAGTTAGAGCACAGGGGGAACGTCTGAGCTTTGTGTCAAACTGTTCAAAATAATGAAGCAAAGAAATAGAGAAAAAACTATTAACTATTTCAAACATTCAGGACAAGTTGCATTGTCTGAGTACCATAAAATCAGTGAGAAAACACCACATCTGTGTAATAAGCTAAACTCTGTCCCATGCTCTTATTAACTTCTTAACTGACATACTATAAATGTTTCTTTTGAATGTTCTTTTTCCTTATGTAAAAAAATTAACAAAAGAAAGAAAGATCTGAGTCCAAAAAGGGGGGATTTTCAAGTCCCCTCAGGAATTTAAGAACTTGAATTAATAACCATGGCTCCTGCCAACCTGCCTGGGCTAAGATGCAGCCACAGCTGAGGGATGTGAGACTTCAGACTGGCTTTTGGGTTCAAGGTCTTTTACCTCCTTTATCAGTTCTTTTATAGGTTCTTCTTTAGACTCTTCTTCTTCTGTCTCCATTGGTAAAGGCTCCTCTGAGGGTTCTTTAATTGGCTCTTTGACCTTCTCTTCCATTTTTTCTAAATAAAGACAACAGCCTTCTTGAGAATTATTAAGAAACCACTATAGAACCACAACAAATTTCTTTTTATCGTTACAATTTTCCAAATACAACACCAACCCAAAGCTTCTTTTCAATACATTCTCACCACTTTGTCTCTCTTGGGCTTTACAGTGTCTTCTTATAAAGTCGTAGTTATCTCCTGTGCCAAGATCTACTTGGTACTGGAAAATGAAATACTGTGAGGCAGCTTCTATACTGAAAGTCTGACTAAAGGGTGATAACAGAAATGCTAAACCAACAATAATTCTCAACCAACAGTGCAACAATGAAGACCACTTTCACATTTTAAATGCTGCGGAAAAAATAAAAATAAAAATCAGAGACGATGCAGAACCACCTGGGGATTTCTCTACACTCATTTACAAAAAGTATAAAACATATAATCTTCTCTCAGCAAAATTAGTATTTGCTGTCCTAGATATTTTCACCTCAGTAAAAAGACCTATTATTTAACCTGATTTATTAGGAAGATGGGCATTAATTGATCCAACAGTGTAAGTGTCCTGCATTTGTCTAAAAAAAGACTTCTTGTAACTAAAAATTCACAAAACAATAAAAGGCACAACTGTTTGGATTTACTTTCTTAAAAGTCTTTCTGAACTGGGTGAGAGCCACAGGACTTTTTCCCCCTTCCTCCTTATTTATGATACAAGAGCAATTTCCCTCCCATATAACACCACCCCTGGATCTAATGTGCATTTACACAAACACAACGCAGGGATGTGGACATGGGGAGGTGACATTATTTTACTTCATAGTCCAAATCTATTTATACATTTAGTTTTTCAAGATTTGAAATTCAGCATAGTGATATTCATTTTTTCCTGGTGTACAGCCCTTAGTGTGGCTGACTTTTGCCCTCAATTCCCCTCACTTTCTGTCTGCAACTGGAATCTTCTCCAACAGCTGTGCAGGGGAGGTATCACTTTCTACTGCCCCAGGAACATGCATTTGCCCTAAGCACAGGATTTGGAAGCAATTCTAGAACCAAACACTCTTACAGTAATAGTGGGAAACACGCTGTCACTTTCAGACAGAAGACCAACTCACGTGGATCCTTGTAATCAGAATTTCAAAACATTCTTAAGGGAGAGCAGGGATTAGGAATACTCCCGCTTGCACTTTCAAACACAACCACTGACGGGCTGAGCCACGTTCCCAGCACAAAGCTGTATAAAAAACCCCCAAGTACCTTTCTCCTTCAGCTCCTGGGGTTTTTCCCATGTGGACTCCAGAGTCCTGTTGTTGTAGTAGTAGGTCTTTCCATCTGCTGTTTTGTACTCTGTCCACTCGGAGACGGCAGCAGCTCCCAGCGAGGCAGGGGAGGCGGCGATGGCCACCTGCGGGTGGATCATGGGCACGATGGGGGGAGCCATGCCCGGCAGGACCCCTGGGCAAAGGGAGAAAGGAACAAGGAAAGCAGACAGTAAGTGACCATGCAGGGCCTAAGGAACAACACCTAGCACCTTACCGACTTAGCTCACAAATATCCAGCCCAAAGAAATAAACAGAAGGATTGTTCTCAAAGTTAAATTGGAAAGCAAGGCATTGTCACCAAATTTCCTTCCTGTTCTGCAATCAGTAATGCCCATTCCCAGGCAAATTGGATTTTAATTAATTTGTGTAATTCTGCAAAGCGCAAAGCTTGTTGGCTTTTCAACATTTATTCTACTATTTTAAAATTAGGTTCTCTATTTATTAGAAAAGTCTTTATCAGATGCCTGCAGCAAATAATTGGGGTTAAGTCTACTCCACAGCTTAATTATGCTGTTGTTGTACAAGATACTCCTACTGCTCTTAAAAAATGCAAGAGTGGATTGAATTTGAGTCATAGAACAGAACTCTGACAAATCTTAAATACTGGCATTAATTCAGAGCCTTGGATAAAACCTGATGAGAATGAAACAGTATCAGATTGTTGGGTTTGTTTAGTACTGCAAACTGAGTGAAAAAAAAAACATTTTACTGAAATCCTAACACAAAATGACAAGTAAATATCCCGAGATAAGAAAGCCAGAATGCTGCAGTATCCTATTATCTCTCCACTCATCCCAACAAAGTGAGTATAATGAACAGATTTGGAATGACAAGTTCTACAACAACCAATTGATAGGACTGGAACTTCAAGATCATAAATTTGAGCCTTTAACATTGAAAAAGTCTCACTTTAAATAATGGAAATCACGCATTACACATTGCCATAACATGTTCTCAGCGAGTGACTATTCATAAATCCATAATTGAAATATGAAAAGTTCACACTCAGACACACAGACACGCACACAACATGCGAGCACAGCCAGCCACTGCACATGTGGAGCAGGAAAACAAAAACCCACACGAGAAACTAGGAACTAAGTATGGGCATGAGAGTCACAGTCATTACAGAACTCAATGGTGACAGAAAACTGCGGGAGTTTGGGTACAGAATAAGCTGACACTAACAGTTATTTGGGGAAGTTATTTCCTGACCAAATACGGTATTTCATTTATACTGGTTTTGAAAATAAAGTATATGTAATCATTCAAGTGGGGAAGCAAATAAAGAAATAAAAGAAACAACCACATTCACTACCATGCCAACTTACAGACAAAACGAACTAGGATGGGTTTGGAAATTACCGGTCTTGGTGGTAGCGACTGTCTTTACATACGGGCAGCTGACTATTTGCATCATTGCTACACCTGCAAAACGGATAGGAAGCATGTTGGAAAGCTGCCATGGGATGTCAGCTACCACGGGGTGCTATGGACTTCCTGCCACAATTTGGAATGCCATTTGCAGCTGGCAGAGAAGCTTTCCAGCAAGAAAATGTGAATTACTTTTGCTCCAACATTTTATGCCAGATTGAATATAAAACTAATTTTAAGCTGCAGCAACAGTTTCTGCTTATGTTAAACCAGCTGCTTAGCAAATTATTGGGATGTCATTAAAGGAAAAAAAAGTATTTCAGTGAAGACTCAGGGGTTTAAGTTCATCCAAAGGGGAATGCAGCTCCCCATGTAGGGCAGCATCACAGGAAAATATCCCACTGAAGCAGCTGGGGCTGCTTCTACAGGCAGCCTCTGCTGGGACAGAGCTGTGGGGAGCAGCAGCACAACGAAACTCAAGGGCTTTGAGGTTCCCAGTCTGCTGCTGCAGTTAGAGAGCAGAGTAAGGGCAGAAGGACAGGTCTGAACTAGTCAGAGCAGCAAAGCAAGGCAGAGTGGACAGCCAAATGCAACCCAGAGGGAAAGCTGAGGGTACGAGGGCCATTACAGCAAGGCTGGATGTGAAAGAAAGGGGGTAAAAGAAGTCAAAGCAATGAAGCTGCAGACAGAGGTACACAAAGCTGCACTAGTCAGGGACATTCTCTTTATTTTTCATTATCAAGAACTGCATGAGCTGAAAATGCTTTAAAAGCCAAAACTCGTCCTGAAAGAGGTGGCCCCATGCACTCGTCTGCTCTCCAGCTCAGCAAGAAATGATACAAAAAGGCAAGCAGCTCATCCTCTTTGATCAGATCAAAATCAGTGGGAAATCAGACAAGGCTGAGGGGAATGCATTTCCAAAACCTCCATTTTGGGTGTAGCAGGCAACTGTAGAAGTGCTCTCTGGCTGGTCCAGTCTGGATGCTCAGAAACTGAAACACTTCCCTTCAAAAGATCAAATTCATCATGTGAGGTGGGAAATGCTCCAGTGGAAAGTGAAATTAAACCCCTGTTTAAAACCAAAGTAGTTTCTGGATTTGGTCATTAGAGATCTAGTATGCAAAGCATACATAAATATTGCCAATTTATTTGAAAATAAATTTGTGAGAAGACAGAATTGTAATGTTCTCTAAAAATAATTTCAATGAGAGAATTGCACCTAGTTTTATTTTTAAAAGTATTGGATTGAGACATAAAAACATTGACCCAAACAGCATTGATTAAAGTGTTTGTCTAAACTGGAAGGGCGGTCACGTAATGTACTTGACAATGGACCTGCGAATTCGTTTTGTTAAGGAAGTTACAGCATGTCTCCAACGTGAGTCAGTACAAGTAACACTATCTGGGGATCGCTGGAGTTAGGGATGCTGCAGCACAGATCAGACTGAGCAAACACCCAAGCTGTTTCCGCTGCCAAGGTCATTCCCAAACATAAAATTGACTTAAAACATAGGAATTGAGAGAAAGCAGACTTACTTTTTAAGATCTGAGATTATGAGATATCACTAGGGAACTCTTCCATTACTCCTTCTTACTACAGTTTAACACAGAGATTAACTTTGAAATCACTCGACAGTGGTATTGTTCAGCTCTGTCCCTGTAACTTCAAATCCTCTGGCTGATATCATACCTGGTGCTGAAAGCCCCAGACATCTACAGCCTAGCCTTCATAAGACCTCCTGACTTCACCTGATACTGTCTTGAAGTAATTTGACTTCTCTTCTGTTTCTTGTTATTGTAAAATATTTTAGTTTTCCTTTTCTTTTACAGTGTTTAGAAACCATCACAGACAACTCAAGTCAGAATTAGCTGAAAGAAGCTGATAGATTTCATTCTGTAACTAAGCAAACTGACAAATCAGACCCACTACCCACGAGCAGAAGCAGCTCTTTGCTGCCAGGTGTCCTTCTGACATGCTGTGGGTTCCACCTGCAGCCCAGCTCACAAGGAGAACTGGTCAGAGCCAACACTTCTTACGAGGGAAGTTCTGAAAAGAATCATTTTCAAAAATGAGTTTCAGGAGATTGATGTTCCTACTCTGTCTTTGCTCCTGCACTGCATTACTCTCCAAATTTTCTGATTGAGAGCTTTCAACAAAGCCCAACCTGGGCATACACCCAGAACCTCTGTTTCCACTGGCACTCTTCTCCACTGTTCTGACCATCCCATTTTACCCAAAGTCTCACTTGCATAGATTATATCCCTCACTGTGTGTAATGACCCTTCATTCCATGCTGCTCCCTTGCTGGCAAGGTTAGAGATGGCAGTTGAGAGCACTCAGCTGATCACCTTTAAGGCTTAGCTGTTTTTATTATTCTTCCAAACCTCACCAATAAACAGACTTTTTTTTCCTAGCCTTTATTCATTTGCTGTTCAGCCTGGAATATCACCTGCAGCATAGTATTTGGTTCCTGGTTTAAACCAACGAGTACTACCCTGTGATTTCCTTTTCAGGCCAACATAGATTAAAGTCGGTTTGCCCAGTTATTTTAGAATACTATTCTAAAAGCAGAGGCAGCTAAAAGCTGGTGCTCTCTTCTAGTCAGCACTTTAACTGCTTTCAGGCTTTTTTCTCTTATCAAAGGAGTGTTCTGAAGGGCTACTTTTCATCCCTCCAATTCAGCAGGGAGGTGAAGGCCTCCCTCCACATCCACTGGGTGACTGCATTAGGAGGACACCAGGGAAGTCACCTCACTCAGCTTGTACAAAAAGTCAGAAACGTGAAGGTACTGCTCAAAGTTGCTTGTCTTTTTAAATCTGAAACTAACTTGAATCCAATACAACCTCCCTCTGCAACACAAAATCATCAGTTCCTGGTGTATGTTTAGTGCACTGAAACACATCAATTTTGTATCAGAACATGAACTCAATGGTATCCATGCAAATGAAATGTGGTGTGTAAGTGCTAAGAGTCATTAGTGATCTCCTGGGAGGCCCTCTGCAGCTACTACAGACAGTGAGTCCAACATTTTGCCAGCCTAAAATTCCTCCCTTAGGTATTGAAATATTTCATAAAAATTTAAGAAATTATGATATATCCAGAAGAAGCATACTGCCATCTAAGATTCCTTCTCTGTGTTCTTTAAACCTAATGCCTGTGAATAACAACACCCTGGCACCCTAAATGCCTCATTAGGGTCTTCAGGTCACACCTCAACACTCAGTACCCTACCCAATGGCTGCAGCCTAAAAGAACTGGGAACACCTGGTATCACTGGGGTCATGATTTCCTGCTCATAATTTTTCCTGCTCATCCATGTCCCAGTGAATATTTATCCACAAGATTTAAGGTCTAAATCAAGTAAGTAGAAAAAAATTAAAACAATATTGCAATTAGTAAAAAATAGTGCTCAATATTCTCATTTAGACACTACATGTTTAAATGCAGCTGTTTTCTGCCAAGTATAGCAAAGAACTAGAAGTCCAGAAAATATATGTTCTTTGTTAATTAAAAAGTCTGTCTGCTAACCCTGAATTCTTTCAGAGATACTCTGAGGAGAGGATCCAGGCAAGTTCTGTACACAGTGGACACATGAGTGCAAACAACTGACAACATGGACATGTAGCAGACAAGACAATTACAGTTTGCCAATTTACCTGGAAGTGGAATAGGCATGCCAGGAAGGGGGACACGAAATGGAGGTACCATTACTGGTGGAAAAGCAGGAATTGCTGCAGTTGGTTGAGGTACTGCATGAGGAACTGCAGGAGGCAATGTCTGTGGGACTGGCTGGGGTACAGTCTGCACAGGTGTAGCAGAAGGAGCAGAGGTTGAAACACTGACTGATGGTGTGGCAACTGAAACACCCGAACTCGGGGTCTGGTCTTGTGTGGTAGGTGCTGATAAAAAAACACAAAGAACACCTTGTATCTTAGACACTGCAATATATTGCTGCAAACATACTGGCGCTCTGTTTCCCGCTACGTAACAGGTATGCCCAGCTACAACCAGCAGGAAGACACTCCTGGACAAAAATTACTTTGCCTTCTCTGGAACATTAAATATTCACAAAGAAAGTCAATTTCCATCTTCAATTTGTCCCATTCTTTACACCTAAAATGTCTCTGCAGCAGTAGCAGGGCTGTATCAAAGGACAAACACAGGCTGAAATGAGGTTCTATTCTGTTCAAACAGAAAGGGAACATTACATCAAGTTTCCAATGGCAACAGGCTGTCCTTGTGTTACATGAACACAGGTTCTGCTTTTAACAGCAGCAGCACGTGCATGACAGCAGTCTGCCTTAAACTATGCTGGGCTGTGCCCCCAGAACAGGAAAATGTCAATAAAAATGTGTAAATAAGAAAGGAAAAGGAAAATACTTTTCTTCAAGAGCTGCAAGAACTTTCTTGGTCTTCAGTGCCTCCCAGCAGGAAAATACACAACTGGCTTTCAGTTCTATAATCCTTGCAGCATGACTGGTTTCAATTTCAAATTGTTTTAATTGGGAGCAAACAGTCTCACAGCACAGGCCAACAGGAACTTGCGACAAGTCTGCTTAAACTTCTAAACTCACTCTGTAAGATTTGTTGCAGAGGAGAAGGGAAAAATTAAAAAAAGTAAAGAAAGGACACCAATTTACAGCCATATTCCAATGGGCACACCGTGTATTTTCTATTACCACCAGAAACATTCCAAAGAACATACCAGTATTAGCATATTTAAATAAAGGTTTTTGTTCTTTCGATAAGCGTTGCAGAAAGAGTGAAAGTTCTTAGCAGTGCCTAACATTTAGGGAAACAGAGCAGACAGTCAGTATGTGGTTTTTAAGACCTAAGTCAAATCAGTACAAGGCAAGAATGAAGCTCAGCCAGAAATCCCAGGGATTTTTCAAAGGCCAAGTTTAAGAGTTACAAAATTATTTTAAATTATGAAATTTCATCACCTAGGCACAGACACCAACAGTAACAGTTCTTGAAAGCAAAGACAAAGTTTAGCAGATAGAACAGGTAGAAGAGGAACAGATTGTCAGCATTCAACATTAGGAAATTCAACTTCAGAGAAGGTGCATGAAGTGCTGCTCCCAAAGCATGACTAGCTCTCCCCAGCCCGACACCGGGTCAGGAGCTAACATTTACCTCCCACCTGAACTGTTACTCAGCACAACAACTGGAGCAAACCATAGCTCAGCACAGTGAATTAACACCATACTGAGTTACCCTTCAAATTAAACAAAAGTCCTAAAATGCTTTGAGCAATACGAGGTCTTTGCTGCTGTAATGACATGTGCTCCCTCCAGCCTTAATGAAAACAGGATTGGAGGGTTACCTAAATTTGACTCCCTTTCACACACAGATTCTGAAGTTCAGGTTAAATGGTGAGTTAAGCTTGACTTGTCTCACCTGCTAAAGGAAAAAGATCAGTTCCAGAGAATGCAACTCTACCCCACAGCAGGAGGTGGAACAGTTCACCTCCTTCACACTCTCTGGCCCAGCTCAGTGCACAGTGCTCAGTGTCCCAGTGCCAGGCTCCTGCTCAGCACCAGTGCTGGCTGTGGCCCTGCATGCAAGACAGGACACTCTCCGAGCTGCTCCTTCCCCTGCACACCTCGCTCTGGGCACGGGGGCTGACCTCGCTCAGGGCTTGCTGTGGACACAGCTCCTAACACACAGCTCTATGGACATGCACTGAGGCACCTGGGCAGCACACATGTGCCAAAGTGCACTGCAAACCACGCTGCTGTGTGCACTGCCATGCATTTATGTGCATGCTGCCTAAACTCAGTCCCCTTTCCTTAGCTGGAAAACCTCTACAAGCAAAAGCTCAGTCCATGGAAGCAGCAGTAATCTCCAGACTATCATTCAAAGGTCATAAATAAACAAAAATGGCTCCAAGGACTTTCTTTTTCCTCTTTGTGGAACTGTAGAAAATAGGAACTGAGAAGGCTTAGGCAGAAGAATAACGCTAATAAAAGTTGTACAACAAAGAAAGGGAATCTATTCTGTAACCAACCAATGCTCACAGACCAGCAGCTCTGAGACCCGACCTACAAAAACAGATGCCGTGGAAATAGTGAGGAAATTGCTACAGCTAAACTCCTACCTCAGATCAATGTTTCTTGAGAAACATTTTTAAAAACAATTTAGCTCAATCTATAGTCAAAAGGAAATAGATGTGTAATAGCTCTGAGACCGTGTGGTAACAGCAGAAGAAAAGTATACAAAGACCTGAAGAATTCTTTGAGACTGGGGAGAAAAAAAGTTTGCATGCAAGGTTCTTCTGGACTAAACACTGTACTTTAAATTCACACTCCATGCTGAAACCACCTTGTCCTGAATACCGAGGCTTTGCTGCAGCAATTCCCCATGCAGCATCCCCACCAGCTGCTCCCACCACCGCGGGGCCTGAGCCACCCCCAGATACTCACTGGAGTTAGTCTGGGACACTGAGGTGGCCGTGGTGGTGGTGGAAGTGGTGGAGGACTGCGTGCTGGAGGAGGTGGATGGAGATGCTGCAGATGCAGGGCTGCTGGTGGTGGGGGTGGAGGCCCCCACGGCCTGGGCCTGGGCCGCCAGCATCGGCGTCAGCTCTGACTGCTGGATGACCTTGACCCCGTCCGGCTTCGTCCACGCTGACTCCCGTGTCCGTGCGTTGTAGAAATAGACCTGTGGCGGAGAGTGGCCCGTCACACCACAGCTCACTGCTGCCTGTGCCTCCAGGGATCCCCCCCAGCACCTGCCTGTGTGAGCAGGGCTCACAGAAGGACCACCCACGACACCCATCTCACCTTCCCGTCCGGAGTTTTGTTCTCTACCCAGATCTCCTCGGCTGGGGGCATTGCTGGTGTTCCCGGCGCAGAGACCGGCGGCATTCCTGGAGGGAACATCATACCAGGAGGTGGTGGCATGCTACCCATGGGAGGAGGCATAAATGGTGGTCTCTAAAGGCATATAATAACAATAATGATGATAATTATAACAACAATACAATTTAAAACAGTTTTCCTTTCTTAGGAACCAACAGACACTACACCAGCAGTAAGGACAGCTGTGCCAGACTTGGACGCCTCTCTAACAATCCAATGCTCCCAGCTCAGGGAATGTGCTTCCTGCAACCCCCCACCCATGGCAGAACAGCTGAAGCCATCACTTCACTCCTGAGATGCAAACATCAAGGCACCTGAAAAAGGTGGCATGAACAGAAATGTGGTCAAAGTCCAAAAGTCCTCTCCTGAAAAGGAGAAAATATTTCAATGCAAGGAAGAAAAAGAATGGAAGAGCTGTTCCCAAAGAGCTGCTGCTCAGACATCCCCATCTGTGAACCAAATACCTGAAAAACCATTGACCCTCCCAGGAAAGAAGTGTTAAAAAAAACTAAATTACAATAAAGCATCCAGTTTGTCAGCACAGCTGAGAAGTGGGCTTAATAAAAATCCATGACACTCCTAAATTCCCCACTAACTAAAATTCTAACTTGTGACAATTAAAATAAAAACAAGATGAAATTACATGCTCATTATTGCATGGTAGGAAATCCTGACCTGTCCTGCACATAGTTACCTTAAAGCCTGAATACTTGTTTATCATTCAAAGTACATTCAGTTCTTTCATTTTACTTGTTTACTGGAACTGTTTGAAATTCCCTACATGCAACAAGTACAGTGAACACTTCCCTGTAAGAACAGTTGACAAAATTCACCAAATTCTTTAGCTCATTCTGCAAACACCTGCAAGTGCCCTAACTATCCCCATCACCCCAGCTCTAATGAACGACAGCCCCGAGCGCTGTGCTCACCCTGAGCCTGCGGCGAGACTGGGGCTGGGACAGCCCAGGACACCCCCTGCCACAGGGAGGGGATGGCTCCGAGACAAGCTGCACACGTGGGCCCTCAGCTGCCTCCCTGCTCCCACAACCACAGCTCTACCCCTGGCAGCTGCCACGTCCTTGGCTCCTGTCGGGAGCTGCCACCTTTCTGCTCTAAGAGTGGTATTTTAAACTGCTCTTTAAATCCACATACCAAATTAGTAACGGTAATTTGCATTAAATACTACTAAAGAAGGAAGCCAAGAGTGCATGGATGGCATTCTACACAAACAAGAAAAGCCTTCAACTCAACTGTAGCCTGTCTTCCCTCCCTTGCTCCTCCTCAACAGCTCTTGCACCTGCTAAACCATGAGCTTCCCCTTTCTTGCTCTTGCGACCTGTACAAAGACTCCAGTGAGAAGCCGCCCACTTTCCACCTGCTACAGCTGCTTTCCCCAGTCCAGAAGTAAAACCAGGTGGGCAGTCAGTGCCAGGTGTGCAGCCGGGGTCCCAGCACATCCTGAGCCCTGCTCTGAGCACAGCTCCCCCCATTCTGACCATCCCATCTGCCTCTGCAGCGGCCGCTGGCAAGGAGTGAAGGCAGCCCCCAGCGTGGAGCACGGAACCAGCACAGCCTGAGACACCCAGCCACGGCTGACACTGCTGAGCACAGCTGGGAGCAGCAGCACACCCTGGATGGAAATCAAACACAGAAATCAGGGAGACACCCACAGCCAGGCCTGGGATCCAAAGTAACTCTGGCTGGTTCTTCAAACTGTAATTACAAATAGTAGGTTTAATCCATTATTTACAGCACGTGGTGCCATTCAGCTCCTCAGCCTGCCCACACGGCACTTACACTGCCCTAATGGGAAGGCACCCCCACAAAGCAATTAAATAACAGCACAAGGCAATTAAAACAATCCATTTCTCATTCACAAAGGTGCTGTCCCTTACAAACTGTTCATGCTCAGAAAAACAGAAGACCATGCATCACTTTAGCAGTGGAGGAGCTGAGCAGAAGCTGTATTTGCATGCCTCAGGTATGATGTTGTATAACACCATGCTTGAGCCCTGTGTTCTCATCTTGCCTTGCTGTTTCCTTCACCCATTTCAATGTCCATTCTCGTACTATTTCAACACAATCACAGAACCAACTGGAATTGAAATACACTGGAAAAGCCCAGCCAGACCATCAAGTCCAACCTGTGCCCAATCCCCACCTTGCCACCCAGCCCAGAGCACTGAGTGCCATGTCCCGTCGTTCCCTGGACACCTCCAGGGCTGGGGACTCCAGCACCATCCTGAGCCTCCTTCTGTCCAGGCTGAGCCCTCCTAGATCCCTCAGCTGCTCTCATCAGACTTGTGTTCCAGACTCTCCACCAGCTTTACTGCCGTTCTCCAGACACGCTCCATGTCCCTCCTGAAACTGAGGGGCCCAGAACTGGACATTTCCACGTGTAAAAAACAAACGAAATTTCCCTAGATCTCACTTAAATAACCCAGAATTCCTTACCTGTAGGTGTGGAGGCCCCATGGGCGGGGGGATCCCTCCCGGCGGTGGCATCGGGGGCATGCTGGGGTCAAAGGGGGGTCTGCCGAAGGGGGGCCGGGGGGGCGGAGGAGGGCCCCGCATCATCCCGAAGGGCGGGGGCGGCCGCAGGAGGGGCGGGGGGCCCCGCAGGACCGCGCTGGGCGGGGGCGCGGGGCCGCGGAACCGCAGCGCCTGCTGCTGAGCCATCCTGGGGAGAGACAGGGACAGGGAACACGGGTCACCGCCACTTGCTGCTGGGCTGGGGAGAGCCGCTTGTGACACAGAACCGCGAAAAATACAATAAACACCAACAAACAGGCTGTGCACAACAAGTCAAGTGTGAAACTATTGCAGGATGTTCTTCTGCTTCACAGTTCAAGGTTATTAGTCCTCAACCGCGATTTTTTTCTCATGAAAATGGATAGTAGCCAGGGCTGGGATGGGGTACGCAGCCCCTGGGAAGCGCATTCTCCCTTATCTGCCAAAGCTGCCTGAGCACGGCCCGGCGCTCTGAGCGCTGCCTGCGGCTCCGTCCCGAGCCGCTCCGGCCGCTCGGTCCTGCAGGGCTCGGTCCGGCAGGGCTCGGTCCCGCAGGGCTCGGTCCCGCGGGGCTCGGTCCGGCACGGCTCGGTCCCGCACGGCTCGGTCCCGCAGGGCTCGGTCCCGCAGGGCTCGGTCCGGCACGGCTCGGTCCCGCAGGGCTCGGTCCCGCACGGCTCGGTCCCGCACGGCTCGGTCCCGCACGGCTCGGTCCGGCACGGCTCGGTCCCGCAGGGCTCGGTCCCGCAGGGCTCGGTCCGGCAGGGCTCGGTCCCGCACGGCTCGGTCCCGCACGGCCCGGTCCCGCACGGCTCGGTCCCGCACGGCTCGGTCCCGCACGGCTCGGTCCAGCAGGGCTCGGTCCCGCACGGCCCGGTCCCGCAGGGCTCGGTCCCGCAGGGCTCGGTCCCGCAGGGCTCGGTCCCGCAGGGCCCGGTCCGGCAGGGCTCGGTCCCGCACGGCTCGGTCCCACACGGCTCGGTCCGGCACGGCTCGGTCCGGCAAGGCTCGGTCCCGCACGGCTCGGTCCCGCAGTGCCCGGTCCGGCACGGCTCGGTCCCGCAGCACCGGGCACTGCCAGCACCTCCCCCGTCCTGGGACCCACGGCAGGGCCCGGCCACCGCTGTCCCCGAGCTGCCCACCCGGCCCCCGCACGGGCTCTCGGGGCCGGGGACACAGGAAAACCCTCGCGTTCAGCAGCGGCAGGAGCGGCTCTGCGGCTCTGGGGGAACGATTTCACCCGCCACTGAGTGCACTGCGATACAATGGTCACATTGTACACACGGGGATTCAGATTCGGATATACAGCAGCTTATGAGACGGTGAGAGACAACAGACACGGTCTATCCGAACTCCGAAGGGACCCCCCGGCACCCGGTCCCGCGCCCGGGAGCAGCTCCGGCCCGGTGAGCGGGAACAGGGCCCGTCCCACCGCACGAGGGGCCGGGAATGGAGGCGGGAGAGCTCCTACCGGCCCTCCCACCCACCCGGCCCCGCCCCAGCTCGCCCGGCAGACCGGCCCGGGCGCGGCCCGGCCCACCGTACCGGAGGTCGGTGCCGAAGCGCTCGCCCGCAGCCGCCGCCGCCTCCCCGTCGCCGCCGCCGCCCCGCTCCGCCATGGCCGCCACCGTCGCGCGCATCCGCCCCGCCCCGCGCGGGCCCCGCCGCGCCCCATTGGCCGGAAGGCCTGCCCGTCAGCGCGCGCCGGGCCGAGCCCGCCCCGCCATTGGCCGCCGCGCCCGCCGGCTTTGAATGGGGGGAGCCGGACGCGCCGCGATTGGCTGCGCGCGGGCCGCCCGCGCCGCTCGCGTCTGGCGTCACGTGAGGCGCGACCCGGAGAGGGAACCGGAAGGAACTCACGCCGTAGGCGGAAAGGGAGGAGCGGCAGCCAATCAGCGGTCGGAACCACGTGCGCCAATCACCGCCCGCAGCCGGCGGCGCGCGCCCCCCCAAACCAAATAGGGAATGTCCGTGCCCCGTGACGTCACGGGGAACTGAGCCAATGAACGCTCCCGGAGCGGGGAGCGCCGTGGCCGCTAGGGGGGGGCTGTGCGCGGGGGGCTCTGGGGGACCCGGGGGGTTCTGAGGGATCCGAGGGGTTCTGGGGGACCCGGGGAGGCTCTGGGGGGTCCGGGGGAGCTCTGAGGGATCCGGGGGGTTCTGAGGGACCCGGGGGGCTCTGGGGGATCCGGGGGGCTCTGGGGGATCCGGGGCGCTCTGGGGGGCTCTGAGGGGCTCTGAGGGATTCGGGGGGCTCTGGGGGGTCCGGGGGGGCTCTAAGGGACCCGGGGGGGCTCTGGGGGGTCCGGGAGGGCTCTAAGGGATCCGGGGGGGGCTCTGAGGGACCCGGGGCGCTCTGGGGGGCTCTGGGGGACCCGGGGGGCTCTGAGGGATCCCCGGGGGTTCTGAGGGATCCGGGGGGGTTCTGGGGGGCTCTGAGGGGTTCTGAGGGACCCGGGGGGGCTCTGAGGGATCCGGGGGGCTCTGAGGGATCCGGGGCGCTCTGGGGGGCTCTGAGGGATCCGGGGGGTTCTGGGGGGCTCTGAGGGGTTCTGAGGGACTCGGGGGAGTTCTGAGGGGTTTTGAGGGATCCGGGGGGTTCTGGGGGGTTCCGAGGGATCCGGGAGACTCGGGGGGCTCCGAGGGGTGCGGGGGTGCCGGGGTTGGGCCCCCCCGGCCGCGGTGGGCCAGGCTCCGCAGGCAGCACCGCGTGTCCGCCCGGGGAGCCCGGGACGCGGGGCAGGCACCGCCGGCCGGGGGCCGGCCTGTCCCGGGTGCCTGTGAGCCGGGTCCCCGGGCACGGGGACAGCAGCTCCTCCTGGGGACACTCGGCAGCCCCGGCCCGGCAGCGGCACTGGGAAAACCCCGGAGTGACGGGTGAGGCCTGCGGTGACCGCTGCCAAGAGCGGGAGCTCAGCGCTCGGAACGGATGGGACGTGGAACACTGCTGGGCAGCTGCAGCCCTCGCTGCGAAGGAACAGCCGAATGGCAGAGAGCAGGGACACGTTCCCGGGACATAGTCCTGTGCCAAAAGGACGCCACAGCCTCTCTGGGCTGTCAGGCCTTTCCATCTCTAACTAGTTTTGTGTTCCCACATTTCCCATCCCTCTCCTTCTCTCA
Organism: Poecile atricapillus; assembly: GCF_030490865.1. Classification (NCBI taxonomy): domain Eukaryota; kingdom Metazoa; phylum Chordata; class Aves; order Passeriformes; family Paridae; genus Poecile; species Poecile atricapillus. The sequence goes on from NC_081261.1 coordinate 403,066, forward strand.
ATAAAAAGATACGTCTTTTCTTAGATAATGAAAATAAGGAATTGCTAGGGGGCCTTTTGGAGGTGCTGAACCACAGAGACCTTTAAACACTTCGAGTTCGCTGCTCAGGATCTTTATTCATGTGTTTTGCTTGAAATTGCTGCCACGATGAGGATTTGGGGCAGGTCAGCGTGTGCTGGGTCTCGGCAGGAGCCGGTGTGTCCTGCTCCATGCCAGCACGTCCGCTCCGTGTCCCGGCTGCAGCAGCTCTGCTCTGTGCCCCAGCGCCTGCTGCGCTCTGCGGGGGCCAGGGATGGAGCCGGGTGTTCCTCCCGCGCCTTCCCCCCGCATCCACCTCCCCAGCACCTTGTGATGGCAGAGATTAAAACCGCCTTTACCCACCAGTGCTCCAGTCCTCCACACACAGCGGGGCTGCCTGTCTTCCACGCCTCTTTCATCCTCTTTATCTTCCTGTCCCAGGGTTGTCTCCATGTTTTATTGATGTCAAGAAAGGTGGGAGCAGCTGCAGGGCCCTCTCCCAGGTTCGGGGGGGCTGGCACCGCCGCTGTACCCCAGCCCCCTCACCTTTGTGTTCTCAAAACATTCCAGTCAGGAATTCTCAGGCTGTGGCTCCTTCAGGAGCAGTTAGTTAATGGTGAGCTTCAAAACGAGTCATTTTGACGAATCTGCTGGCAGCTCCCTATGCTGCAGGACGTGGCTCTTGGCAACAGTACAATTTGCTGTGATTGATATGCACTTCCCTGGATTTCATTGAAACCAAGAGTTCCAATGGCTCAATTTGCTGTTTGCCTGGACACCCTCCCTAACCTGCAGGTGTCAGGGGACTGGCAGCAGGCTCTGTTGATCCCCTCAGGAAGCTGTGGCACTGCTCCCGGAGCTGGGAGGGTGTTGCTGGCCATGCTCCTCAGAGAACGGGGCTGTGGCAAGCACTGGAGCCGGGGGAAATTTCTCCGGGGGAATCACACACCCCCACCCACTGCAGAGCTAGTGGATCTGCTGATGGAATTCTGCAAATGGAATGGCTGTAGGTACCCTGCGTATCCAGGCAGTTTTCCAGAGAAGTCTGGGACCCCCACTGCAGCCCTGGTTCCCCAATCTCTCCTGCCAACCTTCCCCAGACCCGCTGTTCCCTGGCTGGAAAGCTGCTGGCTATGCTGTGCCAGATACCAGCACAGAGCTGCTGTCCTGCTGTCACTGCTGCTGTTGTTGCTCCAGAAATTGCTCCCAGGAAGGTTTTAAATTGGGAACCTTTTCAAATATTTGTATATCTGTAGTTTTTAAAAGGTGGTTTGTAACGTGGTCTGACTTTTCTGCCAGGAGTATGGGAAGGAGTTCTGAAACCCCATAGTGTGGATGTTCCATCTCAAACCTGCCCGTGTTCTTGCATTCTCTTGGTCCAAGCTGAGTGGCCTTCCTGATGCTCGTTGCAGCTCTGTGCCATGAGCTGGTTTCAGCAGCAGGGTTCCCTCTGGCACGGTGTGGCAGAGCTGCAGTGGGCTCCCACTGCCGGGACTGGCCCCTGCCGTGGAGCTGCAGCAGCCCTGGGGTTGTGTCGTCTCGGAGACGCCGACATCCTGCCGTTCTTCTTCCAGTTTTTCAGATTTCAGGTTGAAGTGTGATGACAAATTAAAAATCTTGCCCTGGGCTGTCTGCAGGGCCTCTGGGCTGCTGCGGTGCCAGCATCTGCCAGGGAGAGCCCCAGATCCCGTGCTGGAGGCGGCAGCGGGGGAGGCTCCTGCTGGCACCGAGGTGTTTCTGCTTTCCCAGCCCCCCTCGGCCTCACGGTTCACAGCTGAAGTTGAGGGTGAAGCCTTTGGGCTCATCCCCCATCCCCTCCAGCCATGGGGGCCGTGGCTGCTGTGCCCCTGCTTGGAGCTGGGCTGGCCCATTCTGTGGCCACGAGAGGCATCGTCTGGGCATTGTGGGGAGCAAGAGGGTCTGGGCATTATTGGAATTTAACAGGGCACCACCTCCCTGTCTGTCGGCACGGTATGCTGCACACAGGCTCCAGGCACGGAGCTGGCCGGCCTGCTCCCAGGCTTTCCCTGTATTTGCATGAAAACATCCCGTTTTTTCTCTACATATGTAGCCTGCGGATTCCCTTCTACGTGGGGAAAGGGGGTGCAGGCTCAGCCAAGAGCAGCAGATGGGCGGGAGGTCTGGAAGGTGCCCCGAGACAGTCAGAGCAGGGGTTTGCCCAAAGGAGCTGTTTGGAGGTGATGGCTGTGAAGAGCCCAGCAGGGCAGAGCCCAGCGGGGCTGCCTGCAGCACGTTTCCTCTTGCAGCTCCTTGGCCAGGAGGGACAGTGCCGCTGGCCCTGCGAGTCCTTCTGAAAGCATCAGAGTCCTGTGACTGCATCAGCTACCGCAGAGCGGGGAGCAGGCCCTGGCCAGGAGGCGCTTGGTCACACCCTGAAATTTTGGGAGCATCCAGGGAAAGTTCTCCTGTCTGAAAGCAGCCACAGAGCTGACACTAATAAAAAAAGACCGCTAAAAAGCCGTGTGATATTCTGCTCTGCTCCCGATCCCTCTCTCCCTCTATTGCTGCTGGCATTTTATGAAATATTGATGTGCCTAGGTGCTGCGGCTCTCCCGTTTTCTCCGCGCTGCTGCCGCGGCCGCACCGGCCCCGGGACGGGCTCCGGGTGGGCCCCGGGTGGGCCCCGGGACGAGCTCCGGGGCGAGCTCCGAGCCGAGTCCCACGGCGGAGCCGAGCAGTTCGGTGCCGCGGCTGGGGAGCAGACTGGAGCCCCTGGCCGGAGCCGGCGGGGGCTTCTCATGGGCTTGGAGAGGCCGTGTTCCCTTCCCTTCTCATGCGAGGCTCTTCTCCAGCTCCTGACCATCGCTTCTGGTCCCTCCGGGCGGCCTCCTCCAGCCCGTGCTGCCGCGGGCTTCTCCCCGGGCTGAGGAGCTCGGTACCGCGGAGCTCGGTACTGAGGAGCTCGGTACCGCGGAGCTCGGTACTGAGGAGCTCGGTACCGCGGAGCTCGGTACTGAGGAGCTCGGTACCGCGGAGCTCGGTACAGAGGAGCTCGGTACTGAGGAGCTCGGTACCGCGGAGCTCGGTACTGAGGAGCTCGGTACTGAGGAGTTCGGTACCGCGGAGCTCGGTACTGAGGAGCTCGGTGCCGCGGAGCTCGGTACTGAGGAGCTCGGTACTGAGGAGCTCGGTACCGCGGAGCTCGGTACTGAGGAGCTCGGTACTGAGGAGTTCGGTACTGAGGAGCTCGGTACCGCAGAGCTCGGTACAGAGGAGCTCGGTACTGAGGAGCTCGGTACTGAGGAGCTCGGTACTGAGGAGCTCGGTACTGAGGAGCTCGGTACTGAGGAGCTCGGTACTGAGGAGCTCGGTACTGAGGAGCTCGGTACCGCAGAGCTCGGTACAGAGGAGCTCGGTACTGAGGAGCTCGGTACTGAGGAGCTCGGTACCGCGGAGCTCGGTACTGAGGAGCTCGGTGCCGCGGAGCTCGGTACTGAGGAGCTCGGTACAGAGGAGCTCGGTACTGAGGAGCTCGGTACCGCGGAGCTCGGTACTGAGGAGCTCGGTACCGCGGAGCTCGGTGCCTCGGAGCTCGGTACTGAGGAGCTCGGTACTGAGGAGCTCGGTACAGAGGAGCTCGGTACTGAGGAGCTCGGTACTGAGGAGCTCGGTGCCGCGGAGCTCGGTACTGAGGAGCTCGGTACTGAGGAGCTCGGTACAGAGGAGCTCGGTACTGAGGAGCTCGGTACTGAGGAGCTCGGTACTGAGGAGCTCGGTACTGAGGAGCTCGGTGCCGCGGAGCTCGGTGCCGCGGAGCTCGGTACTGAGGAGCTCGGTACAGAGGAGCTCGGTACTGAGGAGCTCGGTACTGAGGAGCTCGGTACTGAGGAGCTCGGTACCGCGGAGCTCGGTACTGAGGAGCTCGGTACTGAGGAGCTCGGTACTGAGGAGCTCGGTACTGAGGAGCTCGGTGCCGCGGAGCTCGGTACTGAGGAGCTCGGTACCGCGGAGCTCGGTGCCGCGGAGCTCGGTGCCGCGGAGCTCGGTACTGAGGAGCTCGGTACTGAGGAGCTCGGTACTGAGGAGCTCGGTACCGCGGAGCTCGGTACTGAGGAGCTCGGTACAGAGGAGCTCAGTACCGCGGAGCTCGGTACTGAGGAGCTCGGTACTGAGGAGCTCAGTACCGCGGAGCTCGGTACTGAGGAGCTCGGTACTGAGGAGCTCGGTACTGAGGAGCTCGGTACCGCGGAGCTCGGTGCCGCGGAGCTCGGTACTGAGGAGCTCGGTACCGCGGAGCTCGGTGCCGCGGAGCTCGGTACTGAGGAGCTCGGTACCGCGGAGCTCGGTACTGAGGAGCTCGGTACCGCGGAGCTCGGTGCCGCGGAGCTCGGTGCCGCACACGCTCCGGCCCAGCGGCTGCCCGGGCTCCCCGGAGCCGCCCCACGGGGCCCCAGAGCGGCGCTGCCCCGGGAGGAGGGCCGGGAGCCGTCGGGAGGGGACACGGGCTGGCTTCGGGCTGGCGCTGTGCCGTCACGGCAGGGAAAGGAGAGCATCCTCGCAGCACTGCAAATGTGCCTCCTTCCCCCAGAGACCAGCAGCGCTCCAGGGTTAATATTTCATGAGGTTTGAGGGCAGAGGCTGGCTCGGAGGCACGGGGCAGGCGTGCCCGCAGCAGGACGGGGGGCGCAGGGGCCCCGGGCCCGGGCACCGGGGATGGATCCGTGCGGTTCCAGAGGGCTGCTGCAGCCCGGACTGCGGGGAACTGGAGCCAGCCCGCTCCTCAGGCCTCAGCTCTGCTGGGCTGTCGTGTCTCAGGAATGGCATCGCTGTGAAATCCCGGGACGCCTCATCTCATGGCCGATTCGCTCAGGTCTCCTCGGCGGGGGCTAATGTGTTTTCCATGTTAACGAGCCTGCACGTGGCGTCCAGCCTGACTGCAACACGGAGCCACTAATGCTGCATGGCTGGCACACATGCCCCATTGCCAGGGGACAGGGCTGCTTGCGTCCTCCAGCGGCTTTTGCCTGGGCTGACCCCAAATCTACAATACTTCAGGTTTCCTCGTTAAAGGAGGAAGCAAACGACTTTTCTCACTCCAGTGTCTCTGACAAGGAAATTATTTGCTCTATCCAAAATATTTCAGGTTCCTTCATTGCTCTTCCCCTGACCCCTGCTAAAGAAACCAGTGAGAAAAAGCACAAAATCTCTCTTTGAAAAGTCCAACATTGAAAGGACTATTATTTTTTTATGTATATATTTCCTTATGTCTCTAGATGAGAGGTATTTTGGGTTTTGAGGAATTTCAGAACTTGACCAAACCACCCCACTGGTTCCCCCTGGGAGCCAGCCCCAGATCCCTCTCAAGCTCCATCCCATCTGAAATTCCTGCAGAATTGCAATCCTTTTCCAGCCAAGGGATCCATCCTTGTCGCCTGCTCAGAATCCCCATCCCTAAACCTCCTCCTGCCCCGTCCTATCCGAGGGGACTCAGAGCTCTCTCCCCAGCTCCAGCAGAAGGTTCCTGTGTGTCCCCTGCTCTTGCAAGTGCCCGGAGCCGTGGCTGTCGGCTGGGGAATCACAGGGTGTAAAACCAGCCCAGGAAGGAACAGGGTTTGGATGTTTTCCAGAGGCTCTTACTTGTTCTCGCTGTGGAACCTGAAGGAGGATCCTTGACCTATGATGGTTTTCCTCGCAGAGATCCTCACTCAGGCCATGATGTGGTGGCAGCTGCAGACTAATCTGTTTTGGCATTTGGGGAAAAGCAGACATATTCTGAGGTAACCAAGGTATCAAACTGTAACCACGTCTCTGACTCAGATCCTTGTCGTGTTTTGTTCCTGTGGCAGAGACCGTCAGGTGCAGGGAGCTGTGGGGGACCATGGGGGGTGCAGGGGGCTGAGGGAGTTGTGGGGGGCTGTGGGGGGCTGTGGAGATGCTGCACACAATACTCGAGGCTCTGGCATATGAGAGGTGAGCACAGGATGCCCCGATGAACCTTCCTTAGCTCTGCATCACACAGAGGTCTTGAGAATGCAATCCCTCTCCCCAGAAAATGTCCTGATTTTTGATGGGTTTGTCCCCTGACCCCCGGTATGTGTTTCTGTGGTGTGGATTGCAGTATTTGGGTGGGCTCCATGCAGAGTCTTGGTGGAGTCTGGAGGCTGCATTTCCCCGTAGCAGCCCTTGTGCCCTGCCAGGTGGGCACCCGGGGGAGGATTTGTCCCCCATGCCACAGTGCCTGTCCCCAGTGACATCCCCAGGGCCTCGGGATCCGCTGTTAGGCTCTCCTGGGATGACCAAGGGCCCGGGTAAGCCAAAGTACATGTGTTAGACACACCAGCCTTCAGAGGAGGAAAAATGTTTCCCTGCTGTCTCTCTCCACTTTAACTCCACACTCATGCAAGTTTAAAAGCAAGTATATGCTGGTGGCATGTTTCACCTCCCTACCTGCTCCCTGCTTCTTTTGTTCCTGGAATGAGAGGCTCAGCTCACCTGCCTGGTGGGAGCATCCACTCCAAGCACAAGGATACAGGGAATTGCACCAAGATGATTCCACTGAAAACAAAAACCTCTCCCCTCTAAACAGGGACTGAGTTGTTCACTTCCCTCACTGAGCTCTGAATGCCGAGCTCTGATGAAAGGTGATGCCTTAGTTCCCCTCCCACTTGTCTGTTGACAGACCAGAGGAAATGGGCAGAGACCCCACCCCTCCAACACTTACAAACATTGCCCCACTCCGGGGTCGGGTGATGCTGCCAGGAGCAGGCAGTGCCTGGGGCTGGTCCTGGTCCTCTGGCCCCAGTGCCCTGGTGGTCTCTGATCCCAGTCCCAGCTCTTCCAGGGGCAGACACCGGTCCTCGCTCCAGCCCTGGGGACCGCAGCTCCCAGCCCAGGGCCCAGAGCAAAGCCTGGGGAGCAGCAGAAACCACTGTCCTGAGGAATAAATTCTTTTCAACTCAAACTGAATGTGTCTCCTTGGGACGAAAAATGTCTTTGAAAACTCAGGAGAAGGGAGACACTGAAGGCAGAAGGCAAGGAGGAAAATGGACTGGAAATCTGGAATTTTGCAGCTGGAAACTGGTTTTCTCTGGAGAAGCAGCACGGCTCCAGCTCCAGCTCTCTCACACACGCAGTCACACACCTGCACACGTATGTGTGTGAGTATCGTATGCACGTGTGTGCCTGGCAGGCCATCAGCTATTCCTGCACCACAGCACCTGCTGCCTTCCTCCTGAGCCCTCTCCCCTCTCTCCCCCTCTTCCTCACACATGCTTTTGTACATCTAGGAGCTTCACCGGCCCCCTCGTGTTATCAGATGTGCTGCTATTGATTTCCTCCCTGCATTTGTTTTTGTTATTCATTATTAATGGGATCATTTTTCCATCCTTTGTGCATGAAGGCAAATTTTGTGTAAAAATCAATTGAGTGAGCAGTGCCAATGGCTTGTTTGCTTTTCTGTGCTTTCATCTCCTGTGCACAGGTCCCGGGAGACAGAGAGCAGGATATTAAGGAACAAGCATGGAACAGGAAAAAAAAAAAAAATTAAAAAATCAATTGTTAGTGGTTTCATAACACTAAACCATAGACAGGGGGTTTGCCTGCTGAGTCTCTCACACGGGTATCCCAGTTCAGCAGGTTTCCCTTTCCTCTTTATCTGACCTGTCACTGAAAGGGAATTCCCTTTCTCAGCAAATTCCACTTGCATTTTTCATTTTACCTGTGCAAGATGTGTTTGTGCATAGGTTTGTGTTTTGAAGAATCAAATGTCCCAGGGTGGGTCCCCCAGACCTACTGCCGGTGACAAGGAGCCCCATCCCTCCAAGAAAATGGCGAGTCCTGATGCCCAGGTACCTGGAGAGACGAGGCAGGAGGGACTGGGGGATGCGCGGGGCTGTGATCTGGTGGCAGCTTCTCACAAACCCGGAATTCCGAGCTCTGGCTCCATCCTGCCTCCCATCGCCTGCTGCCCGTGCTTGCTGCCTCCCGGGCACTGCTCGTTGTTCTGCGGGGAAAACGTGGGCAGCTCCTTTGTGCCTCTTCGGCATTAAATAGCGCTTCTCAATTATCCCCACCGAGGCCCAAAGAAGCGCATCCCCAGCTCCAGGAAGATTAGATGAGCTTCCTGTATCGCAGGGTTTACCCGAGAGCACCAGAGCTTGGGAGCCAAAGCCGGGGGCAGACAAAGGCACGAGTGGCGACCGACCAGCACGTACCTGACCTCCAAAATAAATCTCAAATGAAGAGATCAGGTCCGCTATGTGAAAGCCGGGCACTGCCGGGAGAAAAGGAGCTGGGAGGGAGGGAGGGTGAGCTGAAAGATCAAGGGGCTTAAGGTCTGCCTGGTGAACGTGTTGGAGGTGAGGAAGAGCTCACAGGAGCTGCTATGTAGGACAGTAGCTGCGGCTTTGGGAAAGTTCGTTTAGGACTTGTTTTACATCCTAAAGGCACTCTCCAGGGCTGTGCAAAAGGGACAAACTCAGAAACGTCACAAACCCACAAAGCTAGGCAACCCCAGAACAGCCACAAGTAAAACAGCGCTGATCCCTTTGCCATTGCAGGAACAAGCCCGGTCCGATCTCTCTTCTAGAGGTGTGCAGGGATGGAGGTGGCGGCCACGGAGCCGTGGGGATGTTCTCCACCGCCGGCTAGCAGCCAGGGGCTCGACGAGGCTCAGACTGGCTTTAACCCGATCCGGGGAGGGCGCTGATACCGTCCGAGAGCAGCGCTAGCGGCTTTTTCCTCTGGAACACGGCAGGCGTGAGGCTGCGGTGCCCCGCGGCGATCTGGGCTGGATGTTCATTCCCGTGCCAAGAAATGCTCCCGACCCCGCGCCCACCCCAGCGGGGCCAGTGCTCAGCTCCCAGACACACACGGGGAGCAGGGAAGAGACAAAAACACATCTTACCTATAAAAACACGGGCCCGGAGTCCGCAGCTGCGGGGGAAGATGCCGTTGGAATTTCCTTCTTTATAGTGCAGTAGGCGCTGACTCTAAAGCGCCTTCTAAGCATCGCCCTTATTCTAAATTTTCAGAGCCCACAATATAATGTAATGGCATAAAGGTGTTTTTCGTTAAAGGACATTTGTTTGGGGAAAAATCACTGAGGATGATTGGGAAAACGCGGTGCGAGGAAGCGTTACCCGCGAGGAAAAGGTGGATTCGTGAGATCTTTTCTTGGCGAGGGAGGAGGATGAGACCCGGTTCTCAAGTTCGATGGTTGTCACTCATTGAAATGCTAAAGTGGAATATCCAGAGGAGGCTCACGCTTCGAACATTAATCTTTAATCGTTAAGGTGCTTCTGGGACTCGCAAATAAAAGCCCTTTCCCCCGCTGAACAGATTCAGAAACGAATTCGGCTTCGGTTTTGGTGGGGGGATGTCTCCGTTTCCCCGGGGCCGGGGGCAGCGCGGGGCCCGGCGGGGCCAAGCCCGGTGCCGTGTTCCGAGCCGCCGCCGGGCCGAGGGGCGTTTATTGAGGGTGCGATTGCTCTCGCAGGTTATTTCGGGTGTTCCCGTCGCGCTGCGGCGCGGGGCGGCGAGGAACGACACGTCCCGGCGGGTTGAAAAATAAAGCTTTATTGGGGAGGGGGCGCGGGGCTCGCTCGCCGCGGTGGGACGGGGCGGGAGGGCGGGCGCGATGGGAGCGGCTCTGCCCGGGACGCGCCCCGGAGGCCTCGCCCGCCGCCAGCGGAGCTCGGGGACCCGCGGAGTTCCTGCGGGGCCGCTCCGTGCCCCGGCTCCGAGCCCCGGCTCCGCGTCCCGGCTCCGCGCCCCGCCGGGCTTCTGTGCCGGGTTTAGCGGGGCGAGGCGGGGCGGGGGCGCTCAGGGTCGTCCGTCCCGACCTGTCCCATCCCATCCCATCCCATCCCGTCCCGTCCCGTCCCGTCCCGTCCCGTCCCGTCCCGTCCCGTCCCGTCCCGTGCGGGGGTTTACGGTGCCGCGCCGTCGGGGCGGTCGGGCCCGGGGTGTCAGGTGTCAGTGCACCGCCGAGTACTTCATGCGCTTCTGCTTCTGGCGCTGGTTGCAGAACCAGACGCGCACCACGTTCTTCTTGAGGTCCAGCTTCTCGGCGATGGCCGCGATCTTCTCGGCCGAGGGCCGAGGCTGCAGAGCGAAATAAGCCTCCAGCGAGCGCCGCTCGGGCGCGGCGATCGAGGTCCGCCGGCGCTTGCGCTCGGTGCCGGGCGGCGGGTCGGGGCCGGCGGGGCGGGAGCGCCGGGCGGCCTCGGCTCCCTCCAGCCAGGCCTGGAGCACCGGCCGCAGCGCCGTCATGTTGTTGTGCGACAGCGTCAGCGACTCGAAGCGGCAGATCGTGCTCTGGCTGAGCGACCCCACGCCCGGCAGCTTCAGCGCCGCCAGCGCCGCCCCCACGTCGGCCTGGGTGACCCCCAGGCGCACCCGCCGCTGCTTGAAGCGCTCGGCGAACGCCTCCAGCTCCCGCGGGTCCGCGGCGGGCGCGGGAGCCCCCGGGGCGCCCACGGGCACGGGCAGGGGTCCCGCGGCGGCGGGGGGCAGCGGGGCGGGCAGCGCGGGGGGCTCGGCCAGCCCCGCCACGGCCAGCGACGGCGACAGGTGCTCCAGCAGGTCGCCGCCGTCCAGCGCCGGGTGCGGGAGCGGGTGCGGGTGCGCGGCGAGGGCGGCGGGGTGCGGGAGGGCGGCGGCGGCGCAGGGGACGCCGCTCATGGCGTGGAAGGCGGCGTCCGGCTTGAAGTGGGGGTGGAGGTGGTGGCCCTTGGCGTGGGGGGCGATGTCCGCGGCCGCCAGCGCCTCGGCGCGGGCCAGCAGGCTCTCATCGAAGCTCCCAAATATATTGCCCTGCAGCTGCGAGCGAGAGCACGCGTGGCGAGGTCAGTGGGGAATTCTGTCATCTCCGCCTGAAAAACCGGCCCCGGCACCGCGGGTCCTCCCCGGAGCTCAGGTCATAAAAATTAATAGGAAGACAGGGGCCCCGCTCCGCATGGCGCGGATCAGGGGCGGGCACGGGGGGGAGCGGAGCCGCGACGCGCGATGGTGCTGCCGACATGAAAAAAACATTAACCCGGTGCCTGTCAGAAAATGCGGCTTACAACGGTAACTGCGCTGCATCCACGTACCTGCGGGGCCGGGAGGCAAACTCTGCGCATCGCCTCGGTGCCGGCGTGCAGGCTGTGGAACTTGGGCTCCTGGAGGGCGGCGGGCACGGCGAAGGGCTGCTTGGCGTCCATGGCCATCATCTCGGCGCGGCCCGCGGCCGGGGAGCCCCGGGCATGGGCTCGGGGCCGTGTCTGCCCTCGGCACTGCCCGAGCGAGCGGGGCTGGGTGGCAGCGCTCCCCCGGCGCCCGCCCCCCCAGCGCTGCCTCGCTCATCTTACACCGCCCGCCCGCCCGCCCGGGCCGCGCAGGCGTCATGGAGCGGCCAGCACCGGCCGGGCGAGCCGGAGACACCCTCCGCTGGCCCGGGGCCCGCCGCCCTCCGCCCGGGGCTCGGGGCCGGAGCCGCCGTCGCGGGTGTCGGGATAGCGAGTGGGGCCGGGAGCGACTCGCAGCCCCCGGGCCGCTCCCGCCCCGATTCCGCTCCCGCCCCGATGCCGCTCCCGCCCCGATGCCGCTCCCGCCCCGATGCCGCTCCCGCCCCGATGCCGCTCCCGGTCCGATTCCGCTCCCGCCCCGATGCCGCTCTTCCCTCGGCCGGCAGGTCCCGGGGGAAGAAGAGGGAGGAGCGGGCGTTTCTCCGTGGGCAAAAGCCGCGGGCTGACGTTTGGAGCAGAGGGGCCGTCGTCCACAGCCACCCCCCGGGGAAGCGGTTCTGAAGTTGGCATTGTTCTGTTACTGAGCGGCCCTGTCGTTTTCTCTCTCCCAATCTTCACACATCTTCAGACACTACTGTACTTTGAGGGACAAAGATGATATTTACAGAGATGTAAATATTTTGCAAAATTCGAAGTTCTTAAGCAAAAATAAAACCCACTCCGAGATTTAAAGTTTCCAAGACTTGCAGGCGTCGGTAAATACGCACCAAGAGCCGGAGGAGCTGCTGTCTGGTTTCTGACAAACGTACCGACTGATCAGAGAAAAGAAGCGGTACTGCTGCGGTGGAACGGCTTCCTTTGGGAAACACGCACCGAGCCAAGACCGCAGGATCAAGGACCGGGCTGGGCTGGGACCCTCACCGCGGGTCGGCCCGGCCGGGCGGGGAGCGGCTCGGGAGGAGCAGCACCGCGGACAGCGCCGGCAGCGGAGCCGGCCCGGCCCGGCCCGCCCTCGTATCCCCCCGCTCCGATCCCCATCCCCATCCTGCTCCCGTATCCCCCCGCTCCCATCCCCTCGCCCCATCCTGCCCTCGTATCCCCCCGCTCCGATCCCCCCATCCCCATCCCCATCCCCATCCCCATCCCGCTCCCGTATCCCCCCGCTCCCATCCCCTCGCCCCCATCCCCATCCCCATCCCCATCCCGCTCCCGTATCCCCCCGCTCCCATCCCCTCGCCCGCATCCCCATCCCGCTCCCGCCCGGGTTCCGCCGGGCCGGGCCGGGCCGGGCCGGGCCGGGCCGGGCCGGGCTCGCAGCTCCCTCCCACCGGGGGGAACGGGCGCTTTGTGGCGAATCTGCCTGCCCTGATTTATGATAAAACATTTAAAGGAAATCATTTATATTTCAGAGGCCCTAAATAGCTGCATGAAAGTTTTATCTGAAGTGGCACCGCTTTAAAGGCGGCCCGGCTTGCTGGAAGTAATTAATAGAGGGATAAATTTCAGGTCTTTGTTTTGGTCTGGTTTTAACCCTCCCTTTATTCAGCGCTGTCTGCTAACGCCAGTGAACAAGAAGATGCGAAGGGAGGATGCAGAGCCCGATTAACGCCTGCTCGTCAGAGTCCGACTCGCTGGCCCCGGCTCCGAGGGTGTTCGCACAAGATCGGCAGCTTTTTCCGTCTCTCTGCTGCTGCCTCTTTCTCTCCCAAGTGAGGAGAAGCTGCGGGAGACCCCGCACCCTCCTCTGGTCCCGTTGTCACTGCACAGATCGTTGTCACTGTTCACTGCTGCAGCCGAGCATCACCGCTGTGCCCCGGGCTCGGGGCTGCTGTCGCAGCTGCCAGGGTCCCTCTCCCAGCCTGTCCCAGGACACCTCTCCCGGCCACCCGCTCTGAGCACGGTCCTTCCCCCCTCCCACAGCAGCCGGGCTGGGCAGCACAGCTGCTGAGCTCCCTTTAATTAATGCTGTGAAATATTGATGCTCCTGGCCCCGTCTGCTGCTGTTACACCTTACAGCCAGGGGAGAGGAGTCCAGAGGATAAACAAGAACAACTTAAGGGAGCCCAGATGGTTTGCCATCAGAAACTGTCTGCAGACTCAAAGGTGTCACAGCAATAGATTTCAGAGATCATTCACCTACTGGTAAATAATTAATGGCATTTCTGGAAGAAAAAACCCAAACCCATACCCTGATGAAACATTGCTCATGACTCATTGGAAATCTGAAGGCAAAAGTCAGATTAAAAGCATGTGCTATTTTATCCTTTGTCACAGTTCATGGATTGTTATTCATTTTCCTAATCCATCAAAAAATTCTGTTCCTATTTAGATTTTAATTTGAAGTCCATCACAGAGTGGTGCCAATCGGGTGTTGGTTTCATTGTATTAACTCAATTTAGTTTAAAAAATATGCTGACATAGGACTGATGGGAAGTTTGAAGTAAAGCCATGAGTTATTTAATTCACAATTCTGCCCCGGACTGGGAGCAGCATTATGTGTTACAGTCACAACCTGACAGAACTCACCTCTTTAAATGTTCTTCAGCTGCTGTTTAGAACAACCACACAATGTCCTGCCCACCTGGCTCCTGCAGAGGAGGCAGCTAAAGCACACCCAGCTCACACCTCCCTGCCGGGGCACACAGCACCTTCACCCCCTTCTGCTCCTGCTTTGGAGCCTCTGCTCCCCTCCCCAGCTCCCCTTGAGGCCTGGCCAGGTCTCACTCTTGTGCCCTTGTGTTTGTCTTCACTGAGGATCTAGAAAAGAAATCCTGCTTCCAGACCTGAGTCAAGATTTATGTGATAAAATAACTTCTGCTGCTAAAACATAGCCAGTTATCAAATTCATAGAATCAGGACGGTTTGGGTTGGAAGGGATCATCTCTAGGCTTTGCTGAACCTCAGGAGGTTCCATGGGCCTGGTCCATGTGGAGGAAGAGGACTAGAGCTGACTCTGGAAGGTTCCTTTAGACCCTGAGCTAGCACAGCACATTTCCAGCACCCCAAAGTTGTGAGCCATGCTGCACCCCGGATGATAAGGTTGTTCCACTGCACAATCTGATCAAGGAAATATCTCGAGTTACCCAGACAGTCAATTATTCATCAGCTAAATGGCCAAGCATCAATTACCTGGCCTGATTCTCTTATTCATTAAGGAGATTGAAGAACCCGCCCTAACAGGGCAAAAAAAAAAAAAGTTGCTAAGTTACAGGAGCTGTCTGTGGCTGAGGCAGTGTCAGGCTTCCAGAGGAAAGGGTCTGGCACCGAGGAAGTCCCTGAGTGTCAGCAGGTCCTGCAGAGCACTTGTGTTTGTGGAGCCTGTTCCACTGCAGCTCCGGGAGCAATGGCCTCAGGGAGAGCAGCTCGGGCCCTGGCTGTGCCCTCAGGGGTTCCAGGGGAGCTGAAAGGCAGTTTTACAGAGGAACTTGGAGGGTTAAAGGGAGGGGCCAGGACAGGACCCCCATCGCTCTGGGAAGTTTTTAATACAGGTGGGGGTGGGATGGATTTGTTTCAAAGAGCACAGCTGCCAGTGGCATCACAGCAAGGACAAGGTTCCTCTGCAGACAGGGAGCACTGCAGGTCCACCCCACAAAAACCCACCAGAGACATCCAGAGTATTGGGCCAATTGCTAAACTTCCTTCTGAGGAGAGGGAAGGGGAAGCATTTGGGGACTGTGCATTGCTTCAGATTAAATTAGAAATGCTTTCTCTCCTCTTCTATAATTAAAATGCAAGCAGAGCTTTGCTGTCTGCAGAGGGGCTCAGCCTCGGGCATGTCCTTGGCCTCAGGCGGTGGCACAGGCGGCTCCAGGGGCTGAGCGGGTGTTTGTGGGTGTTAACCCCAGACCAAACCCAAAAGCCTTGGCATTAGTAGAGCATCGTAGCCACATGAAAACACAACAAGTGCTGAAGCTGTGCTGCAGCTTTGCTGTGCTGGATTACAGGGCAGGACAAACAGCCTTGTCCAACAGCAGCAGGTGGAAAGCTCATCAACCTAGTTTTGAATTTTTCAGGAAACAAGGTTTTGATTTGAGGTCCCAGGAAAACAGGAGAGAGAGAGAGAAAAAAACCACTCTCTTGGGAGGGGTGTTCTTGTAATGTACATGAATTATAGAGCTGGTTACTTGTATCATTCACTGAAATTAAAATTGTAATAAAGGACACATCAGTCCTTCATCAGAACAAACTCTCCCCTTCCTGCCAGAGAGGATGGGAACAAATGGGGCAGTGCTTCCCAGGGCTGGAACTGAACACTAAGCTGCCAGGCATCTCGTTATATTTGCTCTTAATTCTAGAAATACATCTAAATGCATCTAACAGGACTCTGCCACAAGAAGTTAATGAGGAACAAACATTAATTATTCATGCCCTGAAACAGTAGATCTCCTAATGTTTTTGCTAATCAACAAGTGAAACAGCTGTATTTTTGTCAGGGCAATTCTGGGCGGGACAGAAGAACAACGCTAGCATGTTGTTCTGCCCCCAGAGTCTCACCCTCTAACTCAGTGAAGGGTATTTGTTCCCAGACCAGCAAAGGTGCCAGAAGTGTGGGAGCATGAGCAGTCCTGGCCCTGCAGTGCCCAGGAGCAGCAGCTCTGCAGGCTCACACCGTGCTCCTGCAGCCAGGGATGCTGACGGCTGGGTTTGGCCAGGGATGGCCCGGGGAGCACGGACAGGGGGAAGGCTCAGTCTGCTCCCACAGCCAGTGACTGCTCAGACTGTTTAAAATCAGAGTTAACTCCCCCTGGGTGCCGACACCAGCTGGGAGTGAGGCTGTTCCAGGAGCCCCCGCACTCCTCTGTGACCCGCAGGTAACCCAAAGTCACCTGGAGCTGCAGAAGGGAAGAGGGGATGGAAGTGTTGTCTGACAGAGCTTTCACCACGAGACAGCACAGAGGTATGTCATGTTGAGTTGACTCCAAGTAATTTTCACATGAATTACCAAAAAAATGTATAATTTATCAGCGTTTAAATAAATCACTGGCAGGAGTGCTTTAAGGTTGGGCGCAGGATGGGCTATAATTAACTCCCACGTCACGGGGCAGGGCAGCTCCAGCAGCGCCACACGACACCATCGAGGCTCGGAAAGACCAGGTACAAAAGGAATTCGGCTCCTAAAAATAAGATGAACGACAGCAGAGCAGGCAAAGCCCCGAGCTGGGGCGATGCTGGAGCCCTGGGCTGGTCCCGCAGTGCCCAGCCCGGCCCCGGCTCTGCAGGGACGTGACCCCGATGGAGGCTCCTGTCCCCAGGAACGTGACCCCGATGGAGGCTCCTGTCCCCAGGAACGTGACCCCGATGGAGGCTCCTGTCCCCAGGAACGTGACCCCGATGGAGGCTCCTGTCCCCAGGAACGTGACCCCGATGGAGGCTCCTGTCCCCAGGCACCCACAGCTGGCACAGGGCACCGAGTGCTGCCAGGCACCCTGCTGGGTGTGCTGGGTGCACCCCTGCTGTGCTGTGCTGACCGGGGTCACTGCTCCTGCTCGGGGCTCCCCTCTGCCCCAGCAGTGACCGACAGCCCCTGCTGTCATGGGCTCTACTTGGGCTGAAGTCTCTTCACCAGGTAGAACCTATTTTTGATCTTCAAATCCAAGAGATGTTTGTGACAAAAATGGTGTTTTCCAGATGCCATGAAAAGGTAGTGAAGAACCCTGTTCATTTTTTGGTGGGAGAAAGGGGCAGCTGCAGGTGAAGGAGACATCTGGCAATGTGGCACATGAGGCCTGACCCTGCCCCTGGCAGCCCTGCCTGGCTCCCTGCACCAGCATCCCACAGGGATCAGCCCACCTGAGGTTACTGAGCCGTCATTGGGAATTGTCTGTGGAATGATCCTGGGGAGAGAGAGAAAGAAAGTGCTCTAGTTTATGTATTTAGGTTTTGATCATCACAACTGTACGTCTGTCGTGGAATAAAGTGGTAGAAGCATATAAAAATCTCCAGGGAAGCATCAGACAAACTTATTTTTCCCTTTTGAACATCCCTTGTGTCAGTGATCTCATCAGTAAAGGCCCAGACATGTTACACAACCTGCTCCAGAGGACAGAACTGGGTCCCACATTTCCAGAGAGGAGTTAAAATTAGATTGTCACCTCTGGGAACCCTCTCCAGAAGTTAGTGCTGCATTCCATACAGCCTCGACTGGAGACAACAAAGAGATTTCTTGGCCTGACAATTACACCAACAATTTACCTTTATGTGACTCATCCCTTCAAATAGTTCCTGCTGATATTTGCTCCTTTCCAAGGGGCAGGATTGTGGCCCATGGCTGGGGAAAGAGCTGTCCCACCCTACAATGCTGCTGCTGTGCTCAGGCAACTCTCAGATCACACTTGGAATGGTTGGGGAAAAAAATACATCCAAAGTCACACACACACACAAATGCTACTCTCCTTCCAATTTTTTATACACCCTTTTTCCAGTAAAATGAATTTTAATTGTATAGGGAAGCAGCAAGTGCTTTGGCCACTAAACCTTTCCTGCACCACACCAGGATCTGTCTCCTAAAGGACATTGCTGTTTCCTGCAGAACGAGGCTGGCTGCTGGCTGTGGACAGAAAAAGGGTCTGGGGCAGATTCTGAAGTTTAACTCCTGGCACTGAGATGTCTCAAAGCCACAGGTTTGTCATGGAGAGGCTCTTCAGCAGCACAGAGGAGAAACATGGGTTTTATATCACCCTCCAGCACCTGGACACAGCAGGTACAAGGAGGGGTTGCAGGAGGGAATTACAGGAACTGGCGAAAGGGCCAAAGAGGCAGAATAAAGGTAATAATAGAGTACATTAGCTTTCACCCCAATCTGCAAGGGAGTCAGGACTGGCAGCTGTGTCCTGCCAGAATTCGCATCCAATCGTCCAAAACACTGCAAATCTGCAGGAGACTGGGAACCCACCCTGGACCACACAGCTTCCTCCAGCTTCTGCTAAACCTTGAGCCCCTCAGAAATGTCAAACAGCCTTTACTGGACTCCCTCCACCCCCTCTCCTCCCCCGTCCATTTACCTGTGTGAACCTGTTCTGGTCCAGAGCACTGAGGCACTTGGAAGATTTCTCTCTCAGCTCTGACCTAAACCAAACCCCCCCACACGTTACACACACGTTACACACACATAAATCCCCCTTCACACACCCACTTCCCCCCAAAGAAGTGATAATGCTCTTTTTTCAGAGAGTTGTAATTTTTTTGAATGGTTCTCCTTCCCATTTATTTCAGTTAGAATTTTGTCTTTTCTAAATCTTGAACCATTCCATACTATAACTTTATTGCAAAAAAGTCAACATGCATCTTAGAAATTTGGCTTGTAATCAATAAAACAAACATTACATATATGAATTTTAATGTGTAAACAATTAGAAATTCAACAATATCGGCTATTATCCTATTACACAAGGTCACAATCTGTAAAAACTATAGTACAAGGTTACTATACACCAAGAGGAGCTTTGTTCCTTTTCACATGATTTTGTTAGAGGGGTGCTTTCCTAAGCAGGTGCCTGGTTTCAGATTTGAGTGGTTTTGTTTATTTTGTTCAGGTTAATTCAGCACCTGAAAAGGAAAGGGAGGGAATTCTTTGCACAGTGACTTCCTTTCCCCATCCCCTCATCCTTCAGTGCCTGTCCCCCAGCTCAGGCTGGGACACGGGGCTGGGGCACACAGGTACCCCTGGGGGCTGTGAACTTCCCAGTAAAGCATCACCATGAAATCAACTCGGCTGTGGTGCCCTGCTGGCTGTGGAAACACAGAAATCCAAACCAAACCACCCCAGGACAGGCCCAGCACGCCCTAAAACAGAGGAGGCTCCATCAGCTTTGGCAAAGGCAGCCCAGTTTCACACAGCTCCCCTCCTCTTCCTCCTCCTCCGGTGCCAGCTGTGGCCCCTCTGCCCCCCAGGCACAGCCAGGCTGGGGCACTGCCAGCCCTGGGGGCAGCACCACCCTTGGGATGGCAGAACCACCCTTGGGATGGCAGAACCACCCTTGGGATGGCAGAACCACCCTTGGGATGGCAGCAGTCACCCTTGGGATGGCAGCAGCCACCCTTGGGATGGCAGAACCACCCTTGGGATGGCAGCAGCCACCCTTGGGATGGCAGCAGCCACCCTTGGGATGGCAGAACCACCCTTGGGATGGCAGCAGTCACCCTTGGGATGGCAGAACCACCCTTGGGATGGCAGCAGCCACCCTTGGGATGGCAGAACCACCCTTGGGATGGCAGCACCACCCTTGGGATGGCAGCAGTCACCCTTGGGATGGCAGCAGTCACCCTTGGGATGGCAGCACCACCCTTGGGATGGCAGCAGTCACCCTTGGGATGGCAGCAGCCACCCTTGGGATGGCAGCAGTCACCCTTGGGATGGCAGCAGTCACCCTTGGGATGGCAGCAGCCACCCTTGGGATGGCAGAACCACCCTTGGGATGGCAGCAGTCACCCTTGGGATGGCAGAACCACCCTTGGGATGGCAGAACCACCCTTGGGATGGCAGCAGTCACCCTTGGGATGGCAGCAGTCACCCTTGGGATGGCAGAACCACCCTTGGGATGGCAGCCAGCCCTCGGGCCACCCTGCCAGGGCACTGTGGGGGCAAACAGCAAATGATGGAGCTCTGGGACAGCCCTCGCTCCCTCACCCCGGACACACGTGCCACGCCAGTGTCACTTTAGAGCTAAAACCATATGAAAAGGAATCCATTCTGTGTGTGTCAAAGGCTACTGCAATTTTTCTTACAGCTTAATTAATCCACTGTAATTTTCATTTTCCAAATACAAAAATACAACAATTCTTATTGAAATCTATACGCCGGTAATTTTAGTACACAAAAAAAGCAAAATATTTACAAAATTATACAGTTTAAGAAAAAACTCTGTACAAAAAAATATATAAATCCTTTTGATCCCTCTCTCCTTTTTTAAGTTGTCAGGACTCGGACATGTTTGCTGCAATGGACTTCTCAAGATGCACACTGTGCCACAGACATTAAAACCCCTAGAGGTGATGGGAGAAGAGCAAGACGTTCTTGTAAGTTCATGGGGTGAGTTTCTCCTCCATTTCTTCACACCTGGAATTTAGTCTCAGCATTAGCAGGACAGTCCTAATTCTAGCAAGAGGAGAGGTTTGGAAAGAGACAGAATCTGGAGATATTCCCTTGACAAGGAACAGGCCATTAATGACACAAGGTGGATGTCTCGGCACAGCACAAGGCCAGGGCCAGCAGGGCTGTGACCCCAAAGGGTGCTCAGCACCTGGCCCTGGCCACGCTCAGAGCCACAGGCAGGTAAAGGCCTGGCAGGTGCTGAGCCTCAGTCAGGAACTGCTGGGGATCACCCGAGCGTGGAGAGCGCTGTGCACGGCCCTGGTGCTGATTTAGTGCAGAAATGCACATAAAGCACGCTGAGGAGTGCCAGGGCACGGGGCAGCCAGGGAAGGAGCTGCTGGGTGCCCCAGGCACGAGGCACAGAGCCAGCCCAGCCCCTGTGCCACTGCCAGCTCCCAGCCCGCCGGGTTACAGGGACAGCAGAGGCACTGGGAATGGGACAGGCTGCAGGAACTGCCCTGGGACACGAGGGACACGCAGCACACCCAGCTCTGAACACCCCTGGGACACAGGGCCCTGGTGTGGGGCCAGGCTGTGCAGGACACCCCAGCCCTGTGGGGTGAAGCCCACCCTGCTCTGAACCCTGCAGGGCTCTGCCTGGAACACAGCGAGAACAACACTGCCTGGGACAGGGAGAGGAGAGCTGCTCCTGCCTGGCAGTCAGGGGCCAGCTCAGCTGCTTTGGAGGAAGACTGGAACTCCTTTCATTCTTGCTCACAAATACAGAAATGCAATAAACAGCCTGACTTACACTGAGCCTTACACTGAAATGACAGAAGGAAATCAAGGAGTGGAAATCCACTCCAGTGTGTGTTCCTGCTGATGTTTTCTGTGAAGCAGAATTTGGAGAAACAAAGTGAACTGGACAATGTTAAAACAATACCCTGTTAAATTGTTTCTTCCACCTTCTCTCACAAAAAGCAGCACAACATGGAGACCGTGTGGCTGTCACACACATTGAAGTAAATGGTTTAAGAATCTAGCCACAGATAACTCCTACAACATGAGACTCCACAGGAAATAAAATGCTCCCTTTTTTCAACGAGCAAATGAGGCCAGTTTTTCTTTCATAATATTTAATGAAAGTTTGTCTTTCCCCTAACTCCGTAATATTGCTAAATAAAACCTGTAATATCTTTTCAATTATAAACTAACAAACCAATCACATTATAAAAAACCCAAAACAAGGTAATACAGGTGACACAAAAAGAGGACAAGAAAATACTGATTTCCAACCCTCCCTCCCCCTCCCTCCCACCTTTTTAATCCTTCTTAAATAGAAAAAAATCACCACCCTGGTGATCTTGATAATCCTGTAAGAAGTTCTTGGGCCTTTGGCTAGCTCAGTCTCACAGCTCTGTGTCCCAAATGCTTTCATACCAAACTGCTCATAGTAAATCTTGTGGTTTGAAAAGAAAGTAAAGCTCTTTTTGGCTCATCAACTTCCTTAAATAAATGTTTAAAAGATGTAGTTTGAACTATATTCCTAAAATTATACACTTCGAACATCAAGTTTCATCTTCTCCAAGAACGGGACTCATCCTCATCTTCATCATCATCGTCATCATCTTCGTGCAAAAATAAATCTGAGGTTTCAGTCTCCTGGAGGAAGAAAAAAATAAACTTTCAGACACAAGTTCCAAGCTATGCCCAGGGAGCCATCCCAGCTCACAGCACCAGCTGTAGGGGTATCTGGTCTCAGAAACACACACAGCTACATCCAAACAGTTTCAGGGGAAGAACAGCAGCCTCACGTCAGGAAAGAGAGCAAACCTTCAGAGGAAGCAGGAATAAACCACCACTCACCCTCTCCCAAACCAGGTTTCTGTTAAATGCCACAAGAAAATAACTTCTAAAAGCTCAAGGTGTTAAGGTGAATTACAGGGAAGAACACACAGCTTCTCCTACAGCAGAGCAGGAAGAGTGAGGGATAAAGGGCTTTGCAGCCTGCACATACAGAACCCAGGGCCTGTTTACATCACTGACAAATTAACAGCCATCCAAAAAAATTGTCTTTTTTTTCCCATTTTCTCATTTAAAATGTGGGAAACGCACCTGACTATTCCAATCCAGTTCAGCTCCTGGTTTGTAAAAACATCTTTTACGAAGTTTCTTCAGCACACAGGAAACTGCATCCTAAGAGTTCTCATCTCTTAGATTCCAGTAAGAATGATCACATTATTAAGAGATTTTCATACCTCTTCCTTGGACTCCTCTTCCTCAACTTCTGTGGACACAGAAGGTACCTTGGGTTTGTGCCACGAGATCTGGAGCCGTCGGTCCTTGAAGCGGGATCCCTGGTTAGCAGCCTGAGTCGTGTTAAAACGCACAGATTTTCAGAGGGAGGGTCAAGTGAAGAACTTTTCACAGCAGCAACAAGCCAGACCCAGAGCATGTGGTACAGAAGCATGTTTGAAGATCTCAGATATATAAACCACAATCACCCACTTCAGTGTTCCAAGAGCACCTTCAGCCACACCCAAATCTGCCAATTCCTGCTCCTGCCCGGGCACTGTGAGAGGATGAGCAGAGCTCAGAACTGCCAGGGACATGCAGCTTTATCAGGGAGAGCCCTGTGTCACTGCTCAGACCACCAGGAGGTACCTCTCCTGCAGCAGCACCAAACGCTATCAAGCTCAAACTGGGGGATAAAAGCCCCTGGAATTCTAAGATACAAAGGTAGACACAAGTCGTTAAAAACTCTTATTTTAGATATGTGAAAAAATGTATCCAGGATTCTACTTACATTCTCAGCTTCTGAGCGGGACTTGAAAGTTACAACAACACTTAATGGGGAATCCTCTTCTTGAAGATCTTCAATATCTCCAAATTTCTGTGAGGAAAAGTTTGTTAGGATCAACAGTAATGTTCTCCTCCATCTCCATAACCATGTGGTACAACTGCAGTTGACACTCAAATCTGATTTTTTGGACAGAAAAGTGAGAGCCAGAGGACTCCCAGCTGCATCAGCCAGCAGTATTGCAGCACTTGTATTTTTGGGCAAAAGCTCCCATTTATTGCTATTCTAAGAGGAGCTTGATTTTACAGCAGTAAAGGAAATGTGTATTAATTTATAGGTGACACTTACAGAGAAGTGCTGTAACAATTCATCTTTTTCCTCCTCCACGAAGCCTCCCACGGTGAGCGCCTTGGGCCGGTGATCCACCACCATGTGGTTCAGCACTCCCCGGCCTCGGCCCCCGCGGCCCCGGCCCCGGCCCCGGCCCTGCGCTGCCACTGCCTTGCCTCGGCCAGCAGGCAAGATGCCCAAGCGGGCAGCCTGGGGAGAGAACACAGCCATCCCCACGCTGAGGGATCTGAAACACCACAATTCATACACTCCCTGGCAGCAGGGCACACAGCTCACCTCCACCTGTAACTGATTGAGCTTCTTCCGCAGCTCGGTTGTGTCCTCTCCAGAGGACAGTCTCTTGTGGAAGTCCAGCTCTGCATCCAACAGCTCCTTCTGTGCCTGGCAGAAAAAGAGGTGGGAAGGGAAAACAAAAGGAAAGGGAAGAACTGTAAGAAACACTTGTAATGTTTTATTCCACTTCAGTAGTACAGTCACATAAATGATATGGACAGATCAGGACACAACAGCCATACTTTTCCCTAAACTCAGTTTTATTTTAATTGCCTCTGCGTGTGTGTGGTCCCCACCATTTTTTGAAGGACCTGGAATTCTCTGCTTTAGAACTGGAACAAGCATGAATGAGCTACAAGCAAAAATAGGTCATGGAGTTCCTTCGACCATGGCTTGTTTGTCCATGGTTATCATTCACATTAAAATGCTGCTTGCAAGAGTTTTGATCTAATGCTACTGCATTTTTAAGACATGTTAATATAAATAGTTACAAAAAACAAGTAGAAAAGTGTTTTGCACAATAAATACCTCTGTCTTGGACTTCAGCTTGGATGGTGTGGAGGTTGTAGATGAAGTTTTTAATTCATCCTTTAACTGAGATATTTTTCCTGTTAGTTCTTTTAAAGTCTTCATAATTTCTGCTCTCTCTTCTGGTTTCATGGCCTTGTTTTTCTCCAGCTTGGATATCAGCATCTAAACAATAATAAAAGAACAGGAACATAAAATTCCAGGAAAAACAGCCCTGAACAAACAGGTACCTACAAAATCAGAATGCATTTACTAGCCACATCCCAGACTTACCTTCTGGCATTCTATCTGTTTTTCTAACATCTCCTGCTTCTTTTTCCTCATATCTTGCTGGAGTTTCATTGCCTCCTATAAGAGGAGAAAATTCTTTCCATCAGTAAAAAGCAGTCTAGCACTATATGTACTCATAGAGATCATACTGTCCTCTTCGAGCTATGGAAATGAAATCTACAACCAAAAGTACTGTTTGCAAAATGCCAAGTATGAAGTGCAGCTGATTCAATAAATAAAAGATAAACAAAATGCTAATTACCTGCTGTAAGGTACTTTATTAATATTTTCCCCCCTTCAGACACCTCTTAAGAAATATACTGAGCACTGTCATGCAAGAATCTCACACCTACAGACATTAAATCCAGAAAACCCCAAGCAAACCCAGAAAACCCAACATGGCCAAGTGTGTTGAGTAAGACACCCCAAAAGGACACTCCACACATGATTACCCCAATGTGTGTTTGCAAGGCCCTCCCAGAACCATCCCCAGCTCCACCCCCACATATAAAGCTGCAGAGGATGAGGTTTCAGATGCCATCAAACCTTGCGTTTAAAGCACTTCGCTCCTCATCAAGCATTAAGTACCTGCTTTTTTTTAAGGACTTCTTGCACGTCGTGAGGTTTAGACCCTGCACCAGACTTCAGAGTTGTCTTCAAGTTTGGAGAACTGTAAACCATTTTTGAGTGGCTTGTAGAAGTAGGAAATATCTGAAATAGTAAAAAACACACAGTAAAATATGGAATATTTTAAAGTGATTGTGATATACCAGCAGGGAACTTCAGCAGATCACGTTCCCTGAAACACCAACTCAGATGTACAGATTTGTGTAAGGAGGCAGAGAGTCCAATTAAAACACATGGATAAAGACTGAGTCCAGTTTAAAGGATTTAGGAAAGATACTGTCTTTCCTTCTCCATGGCACACTCCCTTTGCATCCTGATTCCCACCAGGACACTGCTGAAGGTGATGGTCTGCACTTGCCTCAGCTTCAGCTCCACACTCACAGCCCAACATCCCACTTTCTGATCAAGTAAGGCAGCAAAAGCCACTCCATGTTTCCTTTCTTAGAAGGACTCCCCGTGGCTCAGAACACGTGCTGCACTACAGTGTCAGTGTGAATTGAACAGTATCAGCTTGAACTCTCGCCACAAATACTCCCTAAGCTTCTAGCACTGCTGTTAAAGCACAGCATAAGCCCAAAATTTACTGGGAGAGCCATTGCATTTGTCAACAAAAGGCTGGTCTCACATACAGGTTGTCAGATTTGTTTACTATCAAGCACTGCCAAAAATATTTTATGGTATTTAAAACACTGATAGTGTTGTAGCTGATAGCTCCTGAAGTCATTGTCCCTATTCCACATAAACAGTTGATGAAACAAGGAAGAAGTGACTGACCATGGCTACATGAAACATTACTGAACAGGAACAGAACCAAGTGGGAACAAGTTCTCTTTGCTCGTTCCTTCCTGGCTGACAAACCAAAGCTGTACCTGAGAGCATGAGCACGGTCCACTCTCAACATACCTGAGACTCCTCCACCCCAGCCCCGGGCTGGCTGAGCTCAGGCTGGCTCCCCCCCGCTGCTCCAAGGCGTCTTTTCACAGGGACTTTGTTAAGGACGTAGGCACCAGAGGCCAGGGGTTTGTTCATCACCTGTGTATCCATAGATCCAAAAACATCAAGGTCAGACACTGCAAAGCATTCTGTGCAGCAGCAGCCACCTGGGAATGCTGCTGGGCCCCCTGGCAGTGCACGTACCTTGGCCAGGCTGCTGTGCACCGTCACGGCGGGCTGCGTGGCCAGGGCCTGCTGCTGCAGGTGCTGCAGGGCCTGCGGGGCGGGCGCTGGCTGCTGCTGCTGCAGCAGTGGGGGCTGCTGCTCGCTCTCCCTGTGCCACAGCACCCGGATGAAGCGATTGCTCAGCACCGCCTCCGTGCTGGAAATCGCCTTCCTCGCCTCGTCGTTACTCAAGTACTGAATGAGAGCAGCTTCAGGATCGTTCTGGAAAGCAACCTAAGGCAAAAGTTCACAAATGCGTATTTCTCAAGGAAGAAAACATTTCAATCATCAGCAAACCCATCTAGGAATAACATGCAATGATAATCTGGGTATCCAGTGTATTAACAACTCAAAACACTGGTGAGACACTCTGTGTAATTAAAGCAAAGTAGCTTTAGCAAACATTACATGTACTTGCAGCTAAGTCTACATACATTTAAATGATGAATGAATAAGACTCCTCCACCAACAGCACCACACATTCAGAGCACTGGGCATGTCTGGGGCATGTCTGGTATCACTGGTGCTGACCCAAAGGCTCTTTATCCAAGCCACCCGAAGGCCAAGTGCTGCCTGAGGGTGCACGGTGCAAAGCCTCACCACACCCTCAATGCAGCAGCATCTCAAGGTCATGAATAAGCATCTTTTTCTCTAAAAATTAGTACCACAGCAATTAAAATATATCCTGGACTTTCCAGTGTAGCGATTGAGATAGCATGTTTGAAATGCAGTATTTCATTAGAGGTGCAGAAAGCACCACAGTATCTTCTGGGCCAAGACAAAGTTATCAAGAAATACAGAGGCTTCCCAGGTATCTGTCTCTTATTTAGATCTCCAGCTGAGGACTTGAGAGTCAACCAATTTGTCTAGAAAAATAAATGGGAATTAAATGCTCTTTTAGCCACTACTTTTTCCAAGTGCTTTTTCCATTTTTTACAGGGCAAGGACACCTCTGAGTTGGAGCCAGTTCTAGGACACCAAGTGGTAACAAACTGAAGCAGATAAAGACTCTTCTGTAGCATCCTTGTCAAAACCCTGACCATCAAACAGCATAAGACTATCATACAAGACAAACTGTCAGTTCATCTCTTTCCAAAGTCACACACAAGTTGCCCAAAAACCTGAGTTGGTTTAGACACTATTAAACCTCTCGGCCTTTCAAATATAATTAGGCATCATGAAGGCAGAAGCCAGTATGTTTTACAGAATTAATACAATACACAGTAGACCAAGAAAAGGTTTCTCTGAACTTGATTACCTCCTCTCCCAAATCCACTAAGATTTCTCAAATAAACCATGCAGTATTGAAGCAGGCTTCAGGGAAAATAAAATGCACACACACAAACATAAGCCTGGACTTTGGATTTTTACCTGAATGTTTACAATAGTTCCAAATTTGCTGAAATGTTCGTTGAGCTGTGTAATATTGTTCAATTCTGGTGGAATTTTTCGAACTTCTAATTTTGTATTAGTATACTGATTCTTTTTCAAAAACCCTGGCTTATTCTGGTTGTTATTTACTTGCCTAGAGAAAAGGAGAACAGGAAGAGTTCAGGTAAGTACATGTGTGCCCAAGTAAGGCAGCAAATGTTACCACACATCTAAATGGCACCTTTCCCTTAAGTACACCCTCTAGACACTAACAAAAAGAGCTTCCCCCTGACCCCATGTTTAGTCTCCACATTATGTAGACACAGACTTTCTGACCCAACCATCCCAAATTACAGAGACTGGTGAACAGCAATGTTCACAGCATTGACAGCAACCAAGTACATTTGAATTAACATCTGTAGCTAATTCTTACTTTCCCAACCAGGGTTTCTTCAATGGTGGACATTCCATGCTGCTTGGAGATCTCTTCCTGCTGTCTGGTTCCAGAACAACTCTCGTGACATTGCTGCTGTTATTTGTAATGGGAATGGGAGGCTCAGTTTGGATGATAATGTTGGCAGCTGGAGGGAAGGAAAAAGGCCTGTGTTATTCCACAACACATGGAAAAGCTTTCACACAGCAAAGCAGAACTAAGATTAAAAACATAAACATTAGCAAGACTTTATCAAATTGGTCAGTTTTGTTTCTGAACAAAATCATTCATATTATTCCCTAGCCTAACTAAACATCCTGAAAGAAACACATGTGGTCCAGCTAAGAGGGATGGGATTTGACCTTTAAGGTTAGTATAAGCTTGAAGAAACAAAGCTAAAACTTCATTTTTCAGGTACTAAAAACTCAAATTCTGCAGGAAAAGGAAAGAAACTAAAAAAAAAAAAAAAAAAAGAAAAAAAAAAAGAAAATTCCAAATCCCAACAAAACAAAAGGAGGAAAAGAAACATGGGTGGATCCCCAGGCTTTAGGTTAGAGCTGTGCAATGGGCAGGGGCTGAATTAATAACCAGCTTGCCCTGCGTGAACCCTTGACAGAGCAAAAGCAACAAAGAACCCGTTCTTTCCACTGCTATCCCACTGCCAGTCCTCCAGCCAGGTTTCAGCAGCAAACTGTTAATTAAGCACAACTATTACACTCTTTCAAGACATTAGGTTTAAAGAAGCAAATTCTACCAACACAGTTTGCTAGAAATGTATTTGCAATCTTTTCAAGATTATGCTCTTGGTGTTAATCTCCTGTGAATGCCAAATATTCAACCCCTAAAAAGAAGTCTGAGTTATAGAAATTTCTATGGCTTTTACATAAGCCAGGGCTCTGCTGGTTCCACTGGTAAGAACAGAGACTGGGCATTTCTGGGTATGGCATCCTCACTTTGGAGGAGGATCTGAGAGCAAACCTTTCACACCTCTGACAAAGACAGTAAAACAAGTTGTGTGAGGCCACGGAGCACTCATCCCTGCCTTACCCTTGGGATGGGCTCTCAGAGAAAATGTGAGGGGCAGCAATTAAACTCCAACCCTGCCTCTGTGACAGTCATTAAGATGAAAACAGCAACAGCAATTTCTACAATAATATTTAACCATATTCCTTATGTGATGAGTCATTGGAAGGAAATACTGAAAATAAAATTTAAAAAAATCTTATCTACTGAGTAAGAGATACTGAAGCATAACAATAAAACCCAAAATTTGACATCTTTGGTTTTAAGAATCAGGGCAGGAAAAACACCAGGGAGAAAGAAAGTTTTGCTACCACAACTAAACTTTGAAGAGCCTTGACTTGTGACCTTACCTAACAGATACTTGGTACACATCACCACTAAGAGACAGCAGCCACATCCATTCAGGCAGGGGCTAGAAATTAGGTGAGTACAGACTGGGATTCCCATGAGCTGGGAAACTGGAATGATACCTGCAATGTTCATTTCAGAGAGAACACCTGGCTGACAGAGTCAGGCCATGAAGCACCAAATATGCCACGAGAGTTCCCTTCTTCCCTAGTGTCACAGCCAAGGCAAGGAGCTTGGATCATCATCTCTGTGCCCATGGCTGATCAAAAGCAGTCTGCAGACTGTGCTGCTAAAGACATTTTTAGGCACCATTTTTGTTTCTAGGAGCTTCCAGTACCTGGAAAATACCTTCACAGGCTTAAGAGGAATAAAACCCCAACCAACCAACAAAACCCTTGCAGCACTCCCAAGCAAGTGGTTATTTTTAATCAAAAAGCCTGTTTTGACTTTAATATGGGCAAGTTAACACTGAAAAAAAGTAGAAATGTCCCAAAAAACTCTGAAACACTAGATCAGTGAGAAAAACTAGTGCTTTCAGCCTGAAAAGAGGGAAAAGTATTGACGGTCTTGGATAAAAATAGCAACAGCAATGACCAGAACCCTTCCTACCTCGAGGGTTTGTATCCATCTCCCCAGATGTTAGGCCAATTAGATTTGGACGCTGCATTTGTGCTCTCGTAAAGAACTGCCGATACTGAGATCTACCAGCACTGGTAATACTAGGAGCTTCAGGGTTATAGCCATCTGGCTCATATGTATCTACAAAAAAAGGAGAGAAACGACAGAATTTTTCAGGTGAGTTTAAGACTCGGGGTTAATTTCCCTTTAAGGCAGTGCACAGATGTCCAAGAGTCAGAAGCTGTCTTGGATGAAAGAAGAGAGGTGGTACAGCCAACCTGTGCAGCCACTGCAAACCCTCACCTGATCTTCAGGCCTAGCCTATCTGGACACATTAGTTTTTTATTCTGGTACTGTTTGTCCAAAGAACACAGGTCACAATACAGAGCACTGCTGATCCACTGTCTGGAAGGGCCTGAGGTGTCTGTGTGACAGCGTGCACAACGTCTGGCAGTGTTTTAAGGGCAACAACACAGGCTTTGGTTTCAGCATTTATACTGTACAGTCTAAGATGCAAAGATATTTCCAGCCTTAGCTGTCCAACAATCTAGTTCTCCTCAGAAAAGAATTTCAGGTGAAGAACATATTTAAATTATTTCAATCAAAAAAACCTTAGAAATGAGGTAACGACACCAATACTTACCTACTGAATTCTGTTTACGCAAGAGTGAGATCAGCTGCCTAGCTTAGGTAAGGTACTAATGATCATTTTCATTAGAAGGGTCACCACAAGAATATAAGATGACAGAATTTACTCCTACTGCTCCTCCAGCCCAAGGTCCAAATTGAGGATAATGCATTTTTTAACCTTAAACAGGAAAAGCTGTACAAGAAGTAGAATGAATGAAGTTTGTGAAGTGCCTCCACAGGAACAGTTCATCCAGGAACAGAATGAATGCCTGTACAAGGGAACCTGACAGACATGAACTCCTCCAAAATCTCAGTTCTTTATTCTGCAGCAACAAAGACACCTCTACAGTTAAAAACAGATGCCCCACAATATCCACACTGATAGCAGAGCCTGACACTCTAAAACAAGAACTTCTTCTAACCTTGAAGGAGCTGAACCACAAGCTCCTCTTCCCTGATTTAGAACATGACTGACTGCGGGAGGGCAACCAGCAGCTGCTATCACAACAGGCCAAGAACAGACACGAGAATCTCCACACAGGTTCTGCAGAACAGAATTACTGTGAAGCCCTGTGAGCTCCGAGGCAGAATCACCCATTAGAAGTTCTGGAGCTGAAAAGATCAGATGGTGACACCCAACAGGACCTGGGGATAACTGAACAGATTATCTAATAAGAAATTTGAGTATCTGAAACTCTGAAAAGCATGGAAGTCACAAATAAAATTACATGGATCATGAACTGAAGTAGATCCCCTCTCTCAATAAAATTCAGAATATTTATGTTAAAAAAACCCAGATGAGAGTATTATAAAACACTGACATTTAATTATTTTATTTTGGTCATATAGAACATGGAAATGCCATTAATCCTTCAATTATCAAAGAAATAAATTTTGTTGTATTTAAATTCAGTAATCTAGGACTTTCCAGGTATTTTTCTATTTTCCCTGATAAAAACATACTTTTAAAAATTTTGAGCTCTGTTGAGGAAGAGGGACGTGTCCAGTGAAAGCTAACAACTTTCAGAAAGCTAGAACCAGGGTGATTCTGGAAAAAGAGTAGGAAAAGTACTGATGTCCATGAAGACTGTATGGACCATTGCAACATACAACTGGGAAAAAAAAAGCTCTCATCTGTATTAGTCCAAACTGGACAGGAATAAAGCCCAAAATAAACAGCAATTGCAGGTTTGCAGATTCATCTTTCAATTACTAATGTCCTACTGAATGGCTTGAAGATGAAAGGAACATTTCTTATGCAACAATTGGATTGCTGTGAGCTCGTGAAACCCAGAGCTCCCCACAGAGCTCCCCTCAGACCAGGACAGAGCACTGCTGCCATTCCATTCTGGAATGGATGATGGGCTGACCCAGGGAGAGCCATCAGACTTCTTTTTAGATTGGTATATATTGGAGGAAGACAGATCATAATTTCTAATCATACATCAACAGAGGAAATTTACGATTTTTCCATCAAACAGATTTAAGCCAAAGGGCATTTGCTTACGTTCTGACACTGTATAGAGCAGGTTCTGAGGAAGAGGAGGAGGCAGCCTTGCTCCCACGGGTGCCAGACTGGGCACTGCGCTCGTCCCTGGCTGGTCACGACTGTTTATCAAGCTGGACTGTGTTAAAGGTGGTCCTGCAATGACACCACAGAACAGATCACACACTGACAGCTCAAAGGCAAAATGTGAACACAATTCAATGCTGTGTTTATGCCTTGCTTTGAGCAAGGTCAGGGCTGTAAATATGCCCAATCCCACTACAGTAACAGTAAACCGAGAAGCCTGTTCAGGTAAGCTACTCTGATGCCAACACCTTTTCTTTTTCTCAGGAGAGACAATGCTCTCAGGGAAAAGAAAAAAGGGTCTTTTTTCCCCAGTGGTTTGTTAGTGCTAGAGATGTCTTAACCACAGCAGCTCCTCCCTCAGCTCTACCATGGAGAGCTGAGGCTTGCTCAGAGCAAGGGATCACATCAGCAGCATTTTGGTTGCAGTTCTGAAACAAGAACTGCAGGGCAAGAGGCATTCCCAGACAAGGAATTTCTCTAGCTGTTGTGCTTTGGTTTCCCCACATACCATACAGACATTCCTACTGACTGTATGATCAAAAAGGACCTGGAATGACACTACACAGACCATCCTGAGCACTGTCTGTTCTCTCATAGCAAGTCAGTTCCACCTGCTAAAAGGCTCATGCAAAGTTTAGGGTTAATCCTGTATCAAATTTTCCTCATCCCAAAATTGCTGATATTGGACACAATTATCACAGCATTTATTTTGTGCCTGGAATAGACAGCACTGAAACAGAGTAAGCATGCCCTTAATATGCTATTTCTTCACAGAGTCTAAGATGTAACATCTCAGATCACTGCAGAGCTAGGAAAGATCTTAAATATGTCAATAATGTATTGCTTTCTAGTGATAGATAATGTAGCACCAACTCTGGAGCTTTAGTAGAACCTCTAGGAGACTGAATCTCAACATTTTTTGCATTACAGCAGGAAACAACATGGCTAGTAAGTGTCAGTGACCAATTCAATCACTACCAACCACCACAGAGGTGAGCTGCAAGGTCCCCGACTCCATCCTCCACCCAGAACTGAATTCAGGCTGCAGTGCCAGGAACATCTCGGTTTATCAGCTGAGCACCCAGAACTGAATTCAGGCTGTGGTGCTAGGAACATCTCGGTTTATCAGCTGAGCACCCAGAACTGAATTCAGGCTGTGGTGCTAGGAACATCTCGGTTTATCAGCTGAGCACCCAGAACTGAATTCAGGCTGTGGTGCCAGGAACATCTCGGTTTATCAGCTGAGCACCCAGAACTGAATTCAGGCTGCAGTGCCAGGAACATCTCGGTTTATCAGCTGAGCACCCAGAACTGAATTCAGGCTGTGGTGCTGGGAACATCTCGGTTTCCCAGCTGAGCACCCAGAACTGAATTCAGGCTGTGGTGCTAGGAACATCTCGGTTTCCCAGCTGAGCACCCAGAACTGAATTCAGGCTGCAGTGCCAGGAACATCTCGGTTTCCCAGCTGAGCACCCAGAACTGAATTCAGGCTGTGGTGCTAGGAACATCTCGGTTTCCCAGCTGAGCACCCAGAACTGAATTCAGGCTGCAGTGCTAGGAACATCTTGGTTTATCAGCTGAGCACCCAGAACTGAATTCAGGCTGCAGTGCCAGGTACATCTCGGTTTCCCAGCTGAGCAGCCAGAACTCTCTGGGCCCCGTGTGGAGCAGCACGCTGCTCGGGAAGGAGCGGGACTCACGTGGGACGGGCAGCACGACGGGCGGCGGGGGCTGCGGGTGCGGCTGCGGCAGCGGCAGCCTCAGCCCGCGCACCGGCCCCGGCAGCGGCGGCAGCAGCAGCCCTGGCGGCGGCGGCAGCCCCGGCGGCGGCGGCGGAAACGGGATCATGCTCGGCAAGGAAACTTCGTCTACTACTAAAGGATCGTTCCCGTGATCAAACTGACAGAGATCACCAAGGACACAATAACCTCGCTCTGCAAAACAGAACATTTCACCTCGTGTTACAAAACAAACGCGGTAGTTCTCAGCGATTTAGAGCATTTCAGCTTTTCATGGCATTTCTTACTAAAGAAAACACGCATCCACTGATATCTTACTATATTGTAATGTAA
This sequence comes from Poecile atricapillus, assembly GCF_030490865.1. Lineage (NCBI taxonomy): Eukaryota > Metazoa > Chordata > Aves > Passeriformes > Paridae > Poecile > Poecile atricapillus. The sequence continues at coordinate 437,379 of NC_081261.1, forward strand.
GGTTTCACAAAACAATTACAATTAGATCAATCTTTCATAAAAGCATATAAACTTGCATCTATCATAAAAGCTGTGGAAAAAACAGTCAGAAGTACTGTGGTTTATTTTAAACACACACACAGATCTGCACCAGGACTGCCAGTGGTTGAGGTATTTGTCTAGCACATAGAGAACTGTGAAAAAACTCCATATGTCTTATCCAGCAATTGCCACAGCATATACAAACTGCCAGTAAGACTAGTCATTTCTCCAATACAATAAAGGTCATCTCTGCATCTGTTACATGCGAGAATGCATCACATGCCACTGTGGTGTGACTTGCTGCTCACATTTAGTGAGTATCTAAAAAAATAAAGTCACAGAAACATTGAAATAGGGCATGAAACTGAAAACTAAGGAACAGTTACCATCATAATCTTGACATCTTCTTTTAGGAGGAGGGTTTCTGCCAAATGAACTGGGATTGCTGTGATTGTTGAAGTAATTTGACCAGCTCTCTGTGGTGCTTTCAAGGTGGTGCGCAGGTGCTACTACAGTTACAGCACTGGGAATAGCTTGTGCAGAGGAATACTGTTCAGAGGATTTACTGGGAGATGCGGACACCGGATTATATGAGCCTTCAACATCATTTTTTTCACTCTTGTATTTTGATCTCTCTCTCTCTCGGTGCTCTGTTTAAAGAAAATAAAGCTGAGTAAAGCCTTCATGTTTTTCTCAGTACATCAGAACCATGAGCAAGAGATAATAACACATTCCCTGGAATACTCAGCGTTCTGCACACTGAGCTGTTCTTGAAGGAGCTCAGTCTTACCAATGGAATAATAACTAAATATAACGTAAACAGAAGTTTGACTTCAGAAATACCAAAGTTTTCTCTGCAAAAAGCACATTCATTCCTCTACTACTTATATGATTCTAGTTCACAGCTCTCTTTTAAAGGAGAAAGAAGGGCAAAAGCCTGAAACAACAAACCTACCTCTGCCCTTAACTAACGCGGTCTCAAGGTGCGTAGAATGCTGTAATCTGTGCCACTTACTTTTCCGACAGACCTGAACTAGCCCTAAAAGAACAATCATATGGTAACCACCTGCAACTGCAAAGAAGCCTTCTCTAAAACATACACAGTAACAAAATGAAAGAGGGAAACACTGCTTTGCAAAAAGTTCACTCCTTAAGAAGAAAATAGAATAAAATCAACAGCTTTGTCAGAAAACACAGCACAAAAATATGACCTACTGATATCCACAGGAATACACCTGTGGATAAATTAAGAGGTTAGTGAAGAAGAAAACAAACCCCTTTACTGTTCTACTCTGAAGAACAGCATCTTAATTAATAATTTCAAGAACACAAAGCTATTTGTGTTCTTGACGAAAAGAATTTGCTCCAACTTCTCAAGGGCATCTTCTGCCTGCTAGACCATTCAGAACGTAGAAGTGACACCTGTCACTGCAACAGGATGTTGTCAAGAAGCAGCAGCCTGGGTACTCACCGCTCCTGCTGCCATCCCGGTCCTTGCTGCGGCCCCTGCTGCGGCTGCGGCTCCGACTCAACCCTCTGCTTTTGCTCCGGCTTTTACTCCTGCCCCGGCGCCAGCCAGACTTCTCCCTGTACAAGTCACTCCTATCATAGTACCTGTCATAGTCCCGCCATTTCCCATCATCACGCTTTTTCTCCCTGGTTCTAGGAAAGACAAATGTAGACCACATCAGTGAAAAGAGAAACAAAATTAAAAAAGAAGCTTGCAACATGGAAAGATAATGTTCATCCTTCCCATCCATTTAGGCAGCGAAACACTCCACCCAGAATTTCAAAAATTACACAGAGAAGTACAGAATCTTAAAGCTGATTCATTGGTCTGTAGAAAGCAGGAACTGGCAAGGTGAGAGTTATGATGCTCAGACCTGAAAAGGCTTTAGAAGTGATGCTGACATGGTGTGAACAACTTCCCCCAGACCCTAGAGCCCCCCAACAATTCTTCATTTATATACCAAGGGAAACATGGAACTGATGACATTCCTAGGAATTGTAATTCCTAGGAATCTCTTTTTGCAAGAGGCCATCTTCTTGTGGAGACTTCTCATGCATGTGATCAGCATACACACACTGTATCACAGTCAAAGGAAGGAGAAAATCCCTATTTTTTACAAAAATCATTACCTACAAGGTAAAAAAACACAGTCAAAGATTGACAGCAAATACAGAAAAATTTCTTAATACTGTGGTTCAAAGCTAACCTTTGCTCACTGGAATCTGCACGGCTCCTCTGGGGACTGGAATATTTCTTCTTCCTGCTCTCCCGCTCTTCTTCAACAGACTCTTGAAAATTCTGTTTAACACACAACTACCAAACAAGGACGAGTATCACTTTTTTTAATGAAGAAAATTACATCAAAATGTAGTTCAAGCTGCAGACAGCATCCCAAAGAAAACAATACTCAAGTATTACTTGCCCAGAGTACCAAAGCACTACAAGTAATCAAGCACTAGATTGAAGCAAGCACTGTTGAAGAGTTTTGGTTTCAAAACTTTATCTTTTTTTCTGCAGAAGAGATGCCCCTAAAAAAAAACCACTTTGATGTTTTGTTTCTAAACAGGATTCATGAAAGACAAGATCTCTCTCCAGTCTACTGCCTTGTTTAACAAAAGCAATTCTACAAGTGAGGTACTTCCTGCACCTTTAAACACAGTCTGGAGCCACCTCTCCAGGTAGGGAAGTCACTAGCTGCCATTTCAAACAACTGCTTCAAGGAAAAACCTGCTCCCATTGTGGAACTGGTCACTTCTCTTGCTGGCCTCCACCACAGCAGGTTCAGAAGTCTGTCAGCTGTACCACTGCTGCAAACCACTGACCCATTTTGCACTTCTGCTGCCATTTCACACTGCTTACAAGTTACTGTAAATTTTGGTGGAAAAAGTTTACATGCACTAATATTTAAAAGACTTTTTTTTCCAATTGAAATGAAAAGGAAGGCTTCCTGCATCCTTGTAAAACAGGACTGTCTGGGGAGAACGGGCAGAATTACTCAAGACTTGGCTTGACTGGGCTCTGGAGAGCTCCAGCTGCAGTCCTGCTCCCAGCACAAGGTGTGTCACATGCTGCCTGGGGTGCCCCCAGTCCTGACCTCACTGTGACTCCACGTGTGGTTTATTTTGTGTCCTCCCTGTGTAGGAATCATGCTGAGCTTCACGACACATCGTGAAGGCCTTGCTGATGTCAAAATAACTCATTAATGTCCTGAATTCTGGATCATTGTCCCATAAAGCTGTCCTAGATATCTTCTTTTGCTTATTGCCACTCCCCTCCTGCCCCCAAATCTCCTTCTTTGTCCCCACCAGAGCACTGGTTAAGTCAACTGAAGGTAGTTCTACAGGACCTTCTATAAACTATGACTATTTTGAGAACAGAGGGGAAAGCTCTTGCAGTGAAAGTCTTGTTCAAATTATGAACAAATAAGCATAAACAAAGCTACTTGATAAATTGTCATAACTCCACATCCCATCCTCAGGTAAAAAAAGGACATCAGAAAAGAGGAAAAAAAGTAAATACAACTGTAATCTGAATCAGTTGATGAACAACATTTGGGTAAATAAGGACCTGCATTTGCCTGGGCTGACCTGGGTTTGGCTGACTGAATTTCCGCGAGTATTTGTTACCTTCTCTAAAAAATTTGATTGCTTTCAATTTTGCCAACAGAACTTAAAAACAAGGTATAAGAGAAAACTGTTGGCAAACAAACTCTACCTAACTTTCCAAAGTAATTATTCCAATACATGGGCTGACATATTTCAATGATTTTAAGCATCACAGAAAACATTTTAAGTAATTTTCATTCCTCGTAGAATATACAAAAAAATTATATGTTTTGTAATGCTTTTCACTGCTTCTCCCTCTCAAACCCTTCCAAGTAATTATCCACTGGTATTGCCAGAGCTGGGAATAGGATTTCTGAGTGCTTGATTGAAGGCAGACTCTGCAAAAGGATGTAAAATGCTCTTGTCTGAACAGTCACTTTCTGTGGTTCATTGGACACAGAGATCATTAATCACAATAGAGTATATTCTTTCTGACACATTTTGCCTCTCAAATGCAAGAGAGCTAATTTGAAAATAAAAGACAGGCAGAATAAATAACATTACCTCCTCCTTGACTTCTTCTTTCTCTTGCCCTGCAGGCTTTGCCTCTGCCTTTGTGGGCTCAGCAGAAGGAAGGTAACTCTTGGTGTACAAACTTTCAAAAAGTTTATCTACAAACCCTGAAGTTTCTGGGGATACAGAACACAAGAAAATACTGTTACATACGCACTTCAATAAGTGCATGCTTACATTTCCCAGAGAAGACTCTGAAAACAGTCAGCCAGGTGAACTGCTTGCAGCAGCAGCACCTCAGATTAATGAACATTAGCTCCACTGAAGGAGCTGGAATTACATTTGTGGCACTTGAGGCTGTTCATTTAGAGAAAGAAATTCCTCAGGTGTATCACAGACAGCAACAGACTTCTCCTGCTCTAAGGGGCAAGCATGACTGGCCACAGGAACAAGGCCACAGCTATCCACAAGTTCCATCAGCTACACTCAGCAGCCTCTTTAGGGTAGTTTTTGACAGTAAATAATTCTCAACATCCTCATCAGCAGTTCAACATCACAAGAAATGCACAATAACCTTCCCAGTGAGTGTCAGACTTTCAGGTGTTTAAACCCTTGACTATGAAGCAAATTGCCACATGTGAAGCTTCCTGGCAATCTGAAGGATTAATATGGGCCAGGTTTTCAAAAGTTACCAAACACCTGCCAGAGAAACTTCTGGCAACACAACTGACACTTTAAATTAAACTGCTTTTATTTATTTATTTTTATTTTATTTATTTTACTTATTTAATAACATTTCCTCCCACCCACCATGAAAAGTCCAAATTACACGACTTCATCTTATGATTATTATTTTTTTAACCACAAGATATTTATTCCTTCAAACTCTGTAGGAAATATTCACGACTACCATGAAAGACTTTGAAGGCAGTAATGGTGCATCACCCTCCCTCCTCCCACCACGAGCAGAAGCTCCCAGATAGTCATGGCCAGCACACCTTTCTGCAGGAACACATCCAGCTGGTCAGCACAGAAAGCTTTCAGCTCCTTCTCGGGCTTGTCTTTCTTGACTAACGCCACGACATAGTTGGCCAAGGCTGAGGGGTCTGCATCACATCTAGTGAGAGAGAGAACTGTGCTTGGCTGCTGCAGGAGGCTGACCCCGGGGGCACAGTCACTGGAGAGCCCCCAAGAGCTCCTGCAACACCCCTGGGCTGCCAGGCTCACCCCCAGCACCAGCACAGCTGCACTGGGGCCATGGGGACAGAAAAGAGCTTTTTGTAACCACAGCCCAGGATTTTAGTTGCCTTGTGGACCCCTCAGCTGCACCTGACAAAGGTGCCTCCTCTCTGCTGAGGGAAAGCCACCTTGCTTTTGCCCAGTCAGACCCCAGTGCTGCTGAACCTCCCGTGGGCCCAGCAAGCACAGCTCCAGGGGCTCTACACACACAGCACAGCACAGGCATGGGAAGGCACTGCACGAGGACTGAGAAGGAATAAACTGTGTTTAAATATTAAAACATTATTATAAGGGAGTTCAGAAAATGTCACAGAGGTCCATTTTCAATACACACACAGACACATTCTGCACAGCTTCAGTGACTGTCCTGATGTGCTGGGGTTTCCTCCTCGAGGATACTTCCATGCCATATTTTACAGTAACCTTCTAACACTGGTAGAATAACTAAAGGGGAGCAATTACTGAGCCAGGTTCTCTCCTCACGTTCCCTCACCTGTGTCTGGCTCCACAAAGACCAAAGACAGCACCTTTGTGTGGCGATACTTCACCACTAATCTTTAAACTGGATATTGCTTTAGATTCCAATATTCAGTAGGAACACCCCAGGTATGAAACAGAGTAACAGTGTGATTTCAGGACAGCTCCTTGTTTGGCCTCTCAGAGGGTGCAGGTGCCAGATATGAGGCGAGGCCAGAAACCTAAAATACTCAGAAATATATTTTTTTTAATTAACATTTAAAGAGAGAATCGTGCATTTTCTGAGAACAGTAACTCTGGAAATAGAAAGAAAAAAATTGTAGTATATACACCTCAAAATAATCCCTCTCAAGTAATAAAAAGATCCACAAAACAAGCAAAAAGCAAAAAGCTAAGCAGAAGGCAACTGGTGACAGAAATAAAAATCCTCAATGAGCAGCAATCAAGCAGCTCTGCTCTCATATAGCCTCCAACAACATCCAACCTCCACTGAAAGCCAGGGTAAATGGAGCAATTAAGAACAAAGAAACCACAAATTAACAGATTTTACAATTCTTACACACAGAGAAATAACCTGTATGTGATGCATCCACTGTATGTGACGTGCTGGGGCCCTCACCCACTGACTATAAATCTTCACTTTCAAGTAGAGGAGATGATCCCTCACTTTATAACCATTACCTTTCCTTTCTCCATATGTCAGTCCCTCCCAAGCACCCCATCCCATCCCATTATGCACTAGAGGAGCACACAAGGTGAGTGCACTGCCCCAGGTAAGCCAGGCTGTATTGTCACTCCAGTGCCACTACAGAGTCCCTGACTGTCAGGGCCCACTGGCCAATTCCTTGACTCTGCTTCACATTCCACAGTGCAGCTCAAATGCCCAAGGAACGAGTGGAGTTGGCAGAGAAAGTGCAGGAGCAGGAGTCATGCTCTGGTCTAGAGACTTTCAGTGGGGTTTGACCAAAAACTAGAGAAACCTGTGACTGCAACAAGGGAAAAAGAAAGTTGTAAAGAACTTCCAAGAGCCTAATACTTAATGATGGCAACTGAGCAGACCTAAGGCCTATTTAAAACTCTTCCCCCAGGCCTCGGCTGTACTTCATGGGAGACCTAAGCCTGGCTGGGCACTGATAAGCAGCATCCCCTGGTGAGACCCACCGACCCCTTGCTGTGCCTCCACCACCAGCATCAGCTGTGTTCAGGCACCAGCACCCTTTGCAGCCAGGCTGAGCTATTAGAACCCATGAAATGTGTGACATTTATGGATCCACGCTGACTCCATCCCAGTCCCAGCCCCACTGTATGCAGCAGCAGAATAGAAATGCAGAGTTCCCACAGTTTCAATGCTATTCCTGGTCAGCTCCTGCAGCAGCCCCTGGCTCTGCTTCCAGATTACGGAGCTGGGACTGGACAGCACAGCCAGGGCATCAGCTGGGAGCACACAGAATCACAGATGTTGGAAAAGAGCTCCCAGACCAGCAAATCCAATCTGTGCCTGATTCCCATCCTGTCCCCAGCCCAGAGCCCTGAGTGTCACCTCCAGCCCTTCCCTGGACTCCTCCAGGGATGGGCACTCCAAACCTCCCTGGGCAGCCCCTGACAAAGCCTGAACTCCCTTTCCATGGGGAAATTCCTGCTGCTGTCCCCCCTGAGCCTCCCCTGGCCCAGCCTAAGGCCGTTCCCTCTCCTCCTGTCCCTGTTCCCTGCGAGCAGATCCCAAATCCCCCCGGCTGTCCCCTCCTGCCAGGGACTTGTGCAGGGCCACAAGGGCCCCCTGAGCCTTTTTTTCTCCAGGCTGAGTCTCCCCAGCTGCTCCTCATCAGACTTGTGCTCCAAACCCCTCCCCAGCTCCGCTGCACGTTGTAGGACGAGAGGCCCCGGCAGCTCCCCGGGCCCGGGCTGTCCCGCACTCCGGGCGCGCCGGGCCCGGGCCGGGGGCAGGGCCGTAACGCCTCGGCCGGGCCCGGTCCGCGGGAAGCGCTGTCCGCCCGGCCCGCCCGCCCGCACTCACATGGGCTCCAGCAGCTTGGCCAGCCAGGACTTGAGCGCGTCTACGCTCTCGATGATCATGGTGGCCCCGCGCCGCCCGCTCACGGCTACACCGCCGCCATGGCCGCGACCTGCCCGGCACCGCCCGCAGCGCAGCCTGCTGGGCACGGCCGGGGCGGGGCCGCGCCGCCAGCACCAATCAGAGAGTGTCCCTCCGCTGTGCCAGCCAATGGCAGCCAGCCGGAGCCGAGCCCAGGGTCAGGGAGAACCAGCAAGTTCGGTAGAGCGAGCACATGAACCCGCGGCGACATCTTGGGGGGGTGCTCTTAAAGGGACAGCGTGCAGGCGGAGCACTCCCCGGACAGGCACACCGGGCTCGTTTCCCCGTCCCCAGCCGGGACAAGCGGCCTCAGCGGTCGCTCCGTTCTCTCTGCCCCCCACTCCTCTTCTCTCCCCCATCTTCACACTAAAAAGGGTCCCGGTCTCCCCCCGCCTGCTGCCTTGGTACGGCCTCGGCTCCCCCGGCCGCTCCCGCTGTTGGTACGGCCCTGCCGCCCGGCGTGAGCGGCAACATGGCGGTGAGTCGGGGCTGGGCTCTGGGCTCGGGGCTCCTCAGGGACTCGTGGCGCTCCCTCTCCTTCCTCGCCGCCTCCTCAGGGTCCCTTCGGCTCCGCGCTCGCCGGGACCAGGCTCCCACAGCGGCGTGCGCGGGACCTTTGCCCGGCGGCTGCGGCCCCGTGGTGTAAAGGTCTTAGGATTGTCATCGTTTTGATGGGAAAAAGCTAAATCCTCAACCTTTATGAGTGCAGAATGCGTGTGTCTGTAATGTGTGTGTTCCTTAACAATTCTTGTGTGTTATATGGTGAAGGAATAAGATCATTTAATACTTGCCGTGTGTTATGTGATGAAAGAATGAGGGGAAGGCTGCTGAACACCGATTTAATGAAAATCGCTGGGAATGCTTTACCTGATGTTTTACCTGACGGCTCAGTCTGTGAACTACAGTCAGAGTTGTTACCAAACCCCTTCCTGGCACAGGGAGTGCTGTTCCACTTCACCTCAAGAGGAGGATGCATCGCACGGCTTTATGGAGAGGCTGGAATAAAAGCAGAATTCTGTGGTGTTTTCACTTATGATTTATATCCTCTTCTGCCTCCCCAGTTCAGATCTCTCTGAGTAGCCTTTACTGGCAAGATGGGCAGTGTGTGTGTGTGTGTCTTGGCTACTGTAGAGTCTTTTGCCGTGGAAAATGGTTGTCAACTTTCCCAACAGATCTTGGGTGCAGTTTCAGAGGGTTGGATTTTGGGATACAGGCTTGCAGTCATCACTGCTGCTCTGCTGACAGGTTACTGCAGTGCTCTGGAGCAGTGCAAGGAGATCAGGAGTGGTCTGTGATAGGTTACAATTCTGTTATTTCTTACCCTGTTCAGCTAGACTTCTCTTCCTTTCTCTGTTGAACAGGAGCGTAAAGGAACAGCAAAAGTGGATTTCTTGAAGAAGATTGAAAAAGAGGTCCAGCAGAAGTGGGACCATGATCGAGTGTTTGAGATCAATGCTGCAGACAGGAAGGACCAGAGGAGGTATCATTGTACTCGGTTTTTTTACTGCTTAAAATGTCTTTTCACTCAAAATCTGGTAGGGGGGAAAGGTGTCCACTTTTGTAAGGAGCAGTATTCATGGCTCAGCTGGAGGGACTTGCTCACAAGCTGTTGATGTTTCCATAGCTGATGACATCAAGCAGCTGAGTACGTGTGTGGCTGAATTCCAGCAGGATGAGAGAAGGTTTTGCATTCCCTGGCAGTGTCAATACCCTCTGTGGTCCTAAAACCAGTTTCTCTTTGGTGACTTGTGTTCTTTGATCTGGGGGCCTGAGCCCTCACTGCTCGGGAGGTTTCCCTTGGAGGGAGAGTGCTCTGCACTGCTGGGGAAGAGCACATGACTCTTGCTTTTATTTGTGCCCCAGAGTAAACCCTGAGAAACTTGTTTATCCTCTGGGAATGCTTGGAAGCACAGTTCTTTTGGAATTGGTGGGATCTATGCTCTTCACAGGTGTGCAGAGGCTGCCTGGGGGAATGGTGTTAATCCTGAGGGAAGGTCTTTAACTGGAAAAGCACTGACCTTGGCAGTGTGAGGTTAATGTTTGGTTTGTGGGAAAGTCAGACTAAACCAAGATAATAACTGAAGTGGTGTAACAGGTGGCAGGTTCTTAAACTGTAGATTTTGCAAGCAAACAAATGACTTGGCCTTTATTCCTGCATGTTAACGGATCGAGGGAGTGTGTGAAGAGAAGAGACAAGGTGTGAAGTAGAGTGCAAAGGTGGAGGTAGTAATTCAGTGTCCTAAATGTAAATATTTTCTTAGCTGCTTTGAGAGCTCAGGTTCCAACAGCGTAATAAGTCTTTGAAACACCCTGCAACAATATATCCGTGTGAAAGGAGTGATTGCTTGCAGTGTGCCCTTAAAATCTGAACTAAGCCTTTGCTGTAATTAATTTACAGAAGCAGAATTAGAATTTGCCTTTGGGAACACGCTATCTCTCTTTCAATGTTTCTGTGTGATGTCACTCACCTGTGGATTTTCTCTTTAGTGTTTATTTTTTAAGATGATAATGCCTGTTAGTGTATCAGCTCTTTAAAATCAAAGACTCGTGTTATTGGCAAGGAAGATATTTTAACATCACTGTGGGCTGATAATGCCTGAACACACCAGTTACCTGTTTCGCTCATGTATTGTCTGATGGTCATTTACAAAGCTAATTATGTGTTTCAATTCTTTGACTTTTTTCTCAGCAAAGGGAAGTACTTTGTTACTTTTCCTTACCCCTACATGAATGGCCGCCTGCACCTGGGACACACATTTTCCTTATCTAAATGTGAGGTAAAAATTCTCCTTTGCTGATACCTTTAAATACTGCTCTAGAACAAATACTGATTCTGTAGTTCAGTTTTGAGCTAACAGGATGCCATGTCAATTCCTTTATGTCTTTAGTAATTAAGCTTTTAATTAAACTCAAAACATTTTCAGTAGGAATATTGCTAGCTGAAAGGAAATTCCATTCATGTGATTTTTAATTTGATGAGGTGGGGCTGCAGGTATTTCCCCTGTTTGTTCTTTGAAATGAGATATTTAGGAGATGCTGCTCAGTGGCTCAAACTTCACAAGAGCTCTTTTGTTTGTGCTTGCTGTGCTCTGTGACCTGTTTGGGAGCAGATTTTGGGTGCTAGTGGGTAGGATTCCACAGCAGCCGTCGTTTTGCACCCGTTGGTCTCTGGTGGAGCCAGCCTGGAAGCCTGGCACACCGTGCAGCCCCAGGGGCAGGCCTGGGAACAAACTCCAGTTTCACCTTCCTGCCAGAATTCCCCCCCAGCTCTGTCACCTGTCAGTGGCTGCAGGTTAGAGAAGGAGTCACAGCTGTGTTTGGGTAGGTGCTGGCTCAGCCTGGGGCTGCTCCCATTTCTGCTGTTCCATTTTCCCATTTTCCATTTTCCATTTTCCCTGTCTGTAGTTCGCAGTCGGGTACCAGAGGCTCAAGGGGAAGAGCTGCCTGTTTCCCTTTGGGTTGCACTGCACGGGGATGCCCATCAAGGTGAGAATTTTGCAGTTGCTGGGGATTGTTTCTGATGGGGTTTTTATCCCTTGGACTGACTGGAGCCTTACTTACTGTCCATCCCCAACATCACCTTTGTTTATTTAAAAACTCACCAAGACAGTGTGATTTGGAACCTGAATTTGTAGTAAACATGTTGTGCTTGAGCTATAACATCACTTTAGAAGATAAAAAAATCCCTAAATTTTACCTGTGGTATGTTTTCCTTTGCAATAAAATCCTTACAGTAAACCTCTTCCTGCCTGGAAGGTTTTCTGGAAGTGGCAGGATCTCCTAGATGTTAATGCAAGGTCCAGAAAAAGTTTTAAGTGTGGAATGCAATATGTTATCAGTAAAACCCACTCCTTGGCTGTGATTGCATCCAGTGCCCTGGCTGACACACTCCCAATAACTCTGTTCAGGCTTGTGCAGATAAGCTGAAAAGAGAAATGGAATTGTATGGTTGCCCACCTGAATTTCCTGATGAGGAGGAGGAAGAGGAAGAAAATTCTGGTAAAAAAGAGGAAGAAATTATCATCAAAGACAAAGCAAAAGGCAAAAAGGTAAAGTATAAACCAAGTCTTTCTGGGCTGAGAGCTGTGCTTTCAAAACTTTGGTGTGCACATTGTAGACTTTTCCTCCTTTGAGCTCATAGAAACCTCATTACAAAGTGTTTTATTGTTTTTGCTAAGGTAGCTGAGTTACCTTTAAGGTAGACTTGAAAAATGCATAAACTGCATGGTTCCAGAGATACCACATTAATGCATGATGCTTTATTGGTAAGCTGATGCACTGCCTAATAGTTTTCTGAGAAAAAAACAGATCAGGACCAGAGTAATACCCTCATTTTTTATTCTCTTGTAATTTTTTTAATCCATTCATGGAACATTCATAAGCAGGTTGTAGGAAATAGCCCTGCTTTCTCAGAGGTAGAGGATGTGTATTCCTGCTGTTCTGGTTATTGTTTTTTAAGTTGGTATCTAGCCAGTTCTGTCTAGGAGCCTAGATAGGCTCCATAAGACCATCCAAACTATTTTCATTTGCCAGGTGTTTAAATGAGATTTAGGATTCTGGGAGTATCCCAAAGCAAGGCAAAGAGTCAAGTCTAGGAAGAGTTTAGAGATGCTCTGTATGTTGTTTATGTATGCTCAAGAGATTGTCCCACCAGAACTGCTGGGTTTGGGGTTCTGGTTGCTCTGCAGGACAGAAGGCGTCACCTTGTCTGGGTCACTGCTGGGGGGAGACAGGAGATTCTCAAGGGTCAACAGCTGGGAAAAGAACCATGAACAAAGTGACAGCAGCAAAGGGTTTCGGTACAGGGGTGCAGGCCTGTCCACCTTTCCATGGTGCTAAAACCCATGGGTTTGAGCAGGGCCTCCACACCAGACAATTCTTTGCCAGGTGGTTGTGGCAGAGCCTCTGCAGGTGTTTTGGACATTGACATAGAACAGCTGGGAAGAGGAAAGTTAGGGAATGAACAGTGAATACAAGGTATGGTAGAATGGAAACTCTGTGAATACAGGGTGTAGGATGGAAACTCTGATCAGTTGCCCTCACTGTTAGACGTAGGATGTGAGAATATTTGTATTAACTTGTGTATCTGGAATCAGAAACCATAACATTAACAGAGGCAAATGCTCTTGTGACAGGACTGTGGGCTTCTTCCTAATCCCAATTGTTCTTTCAGAGCAAGGCTGCTGCCAAGACTGGCTCTTCCAAATACCAGTGGGGGATCATGAAGTCTTTGGGTCTGTCTGATGAAGAAGTGGTCAATTTTTCTGAAGCTGAGCACTGGCTGGATTATTTCCCTCCCCTTGCTGTCCAGGATCTGAAGAGCATGGGATTGAAGGTGACTCTGGAGGATCCCAGCCTCACTTAGACAGGCAGCCATACCTGTATTGTTACTGTGTTGGTGAATGTGCTGCTTCTCCTTGAGATTTTCTGTGTAATACCAGCATAATTCCAGCAATGTTTCTGATATTTATTGTATTAGTCATTTAATGTTTTACTGGCCTTGGGTGATAATTAAATGCTTTCTTATATAGAGCTTCTACTCTGTACAGTGGTCACAGCTGGACATGAGTCCAGTAAAGACATTATGACCTATGGTTCCCATGTGAGATAACTTGTCTGTAGTCAGAATTGACAGTAGTTCCATTTCACATCACATCTTTCTTCTTCCTAAAAGAAGAAAGAAGACTTGTCCTGCTGACAACAGATTCCTGAAAATGATGAAACAAGGCAGTGCTGAAATTCAGCTTGAATGGTCGGTTGAAACTACTGCAAAACCTCTAAATTTCTCAGTCAGTGGAGGGACCTCAAGTCTTTGACATCTCTGCTCTGAGAACAGGCACAGATGTGTGTTTAAGCTTACACCCTTTATGGAATGTGTACTTGCATTATCTTTTTTGAGAGAAAGCTCTTTATTTTTAAAATAATAGTTATGGTATTATGAGATTCCTTTGATTTCTTGATTGTGCTTACTTACTGGAGCCTCTTACCCATTTTCAGGTGGACTGGAGGCGTTCCTTCATTACGACAAATGTCAATCCCTATTATGATTCCTTTGTGCGGTGGCAATTCCTTACACTGAAGGAAAGAAATAAGATTAAGTTTGGCAAACGGTAAGCTGCCACTGAGCTCTGGGTTTTTGGGAGTGTGGCTAAGCTCAGCTGTACCAAAGGCAGAGCCCTGTGACACGTCTCTAGAGCGTGCTTTTATCTCACATGAAGCCAGAATCTTTCACTGCTGGTGCTCTGCCAGTGAAGTGTAGTTGTTGTGCCAACAAAACATCTGAGATTTGTCTTCTGGGTGGTTTTCCCATGGGTACCAACTCCAAGCAATAAAGGGTCAATTCTGAAAGCTCTTCTGAAAACTGATGGAAACAGATCCACACAAAATATGAAAATACCATTGAGGTATTTTTTTCCCCAGAGAGCTATATATTTTTTCTTCTTGCTCTATACAGTACTTTACTTACTGCTAAATGAAAATACACCTTTTTTCTAGATACACAATTTATTCTCCTAAAGATGGACAGCCTTGCATGGATCATGACAGGCAAACAGGAGAGGTAATATTTTTACTTGATGCTTTGATGCACTGCTTATGATCCTAAATACTGAATGGAAAATAAATTGTATCTTGGAGCCAAACATAATTTGGGTGTGCAGAGTCACTGGCTCTCAGCTGTCAGTGCATGTGAAAATTGAATGAACACCTCTCTTGAGCAGATCTATCTGGAACTATGGATAGTATTTTCTGTTGTAGCTGATTTCTATGATCATTTGGCAGTCTGTGCCAGCAGCATCACTCCATTGTGTTATCTCTTGAAACTAAATAAACAAGCTGTTAACTTACATGTTGCTGAGACGGTGTCTGTGACAAGCTTTTGGCTGTAGGAGCACAGCATAACCTCTCTGCAGTCTGCATTTTAGTGAACAGCCTTTCATATGAATGGAAATAAGATTTACTTTGACAAAAACATCAGTACCTTAAATAGTGTTTGGATTAGGGTCCTACAGAATAGGATTTATTTTCTTTCCTGCACAAGTGAGTTTTATTTATTGATTATTGCATTGTTTGTGGGAATTGTAGGGTGTTGGGCCTCAAGAATACACACTGATAAAAATGAAGGTGTTGGATCCTTACCCTGCAAAATTGAGGTAGGTCTTGACTTTTTGTTGCAGATGGGCTCTGTTCCCTGGTCAGAAATGACTATTGAATTAAACAGTCTGTTTTGCCTAATGCAGAATTTAATTTCACCTGGTTATTTCCCTCACTTCAAAGACCTGGTCAGAATTTTGAGCTGCTCTATTCACTGTGTCTGTGTGGAACTCAGGACAGAATAAAAAAAAGGGAAAGAAAATGGAAAACCCACAACGAATTAATGACCCACTTTTGTTGCTTAGGAAATGTTGCTTGAAAGTTAATGTTAGTTTAAAAGCCTGTTCTGTATGATCTGGAATGATTTTATTTTGGTAACTTATCTGATACTTTTTTTCCCCAGTGGCTTGAGAGGAAAGAACATTTTCCTGGTGGCTGCCACGCTCAGGCCAGAGACCATGTTTGGCCAGACCAACTGCTGGCTGCGGCCGGACATGAAGTACATCGGCTTTGAGACCGGCAGCGGGGACATCTTCATCTGCACCCAGCGTGCTGCCCGGAACATGTCCTACCAGGGCTTCACCAAGGACAGCGGCGTGGTGCCCGTGGTCAAGGAGCTGATGGGAGAGGTGAGCCTCCTGCAGCGTGCTGCTCAGGCTCAGCTGCTCCTCTGGGGCGTATGCCTAGAAAGGTGATGGTGGAATTCGAATTGTAAAGAAAGTACAGGAGATATTACAGAAATTTTGCAGTGACTGAAATCTTTAGTGACAAACAACACAAGCAGCAGGCAGCTTCCTTGACAGCCAAGTCACAGGTGCTGTGGGGAGGATAACCTGGTGCACTTAGCTGGGGACAGATGTGTGATGTGGTGAAAGGATAGTGTTAAATAACACTTCTCTGCTTGCTGGGAAGAGTGAATGGAAAGGCAGGGGGAAAAGTAATAACTAGAAAGGGTTATGTGGAAAAGGCTTTGTTGGTACTGACATTTCCAGTACATCTGTGTGAATGAAGCTTTCTTAGCTGAGTAGTGAATGTCAGTGGTTTTGCTGTCCTTAACTTGTGTGCTTTGTGCAAGTGTCATCATTGGTGTTTATTCATCCTGATACAAAGCACCTTCTTCACAAATGCTGTTTGCATCCCTCAATCTCCATTCACTACAACTTGTCACCATTAAGAATGAAGTAGAAAATAGTTTTTTTTCCTTTGTTAGTAGATATGATGTGAATTCAAGAAAATTAGTGAGATAGAAGACAGCTGCCACATCTTGACTGCCTCCTGTCATTGTGTGAATATCTTGACAATATGCTTTCCTTTCTTTGTTTAATGTCACTTTTTACTCTGGCTTCCTAAGCCATTTCTGCCTCAATGCTGTTGTGCTTCAGATACTTGGAAGCAAACTGTGCTTCTGCTTCCTATGCTTTCCCAATTCTACATACTAGTAGTTTTTCTTGGTATTTGACTTGTCTTCCAATAAATAACTTGTATCCTGTCTCAAATAGCACCACACGTTTTCATATGTACTTCCTCCTTGTCCATCTGTATATAAAATGTATTTAATTTGTTTGTAATGTGTCAGGAAAAGTTACAGAAAATTTGAAGAATATCAGCCAGGAGAGCTTACTCTGCTAGGCTGAAGGCCCCTGATTTACTGTAATGCTGTTCCTTTGTCCTGCTCAGGAGATTCTTGGTGCTGCACTTTCGGCACCCCTCACCACCTACAAGGTCATTTACGCCCTGCCCATGCTCACCATCAAGGAGGATAAAGGTAATTCTGCAGCAGGGCCTGTTGGATGGGCACTGGTGTTTGGTATGTGGGGACTAATCCTTCCATCTGTTTATCTTGGCTAAGGAACTGGAGTGGTGACAAGTGTTCCCTCGGACTCTCCAGATGACTTTGCAGCCCTGAGAGACTTGAAAAAGAAGCAGGTCAGTCTGTTAACTGAATTGTTTCTGTTTCCCTAGTGAAGAGTGTCAAAAGTGAATATCCAGTGGGTAAAATGAGACTTGCTTCAATTGGCATTTTGCCATTTCTAACTTTAACTCAAAGCAGTTAAAAATGAATGAAGTTTAAATGAACTGAGCTAGGACAGATGGGTTTTTTTTCAGGCTTCAGGTCTGAGTTTTGGATGAGAATCATGTAACTTGTGCTGCATGTTAAAGTAGAGAAGAGCACCGGTGAAACAGAAATGAATTTCTATTGTGGAGATGACTTCTAAAAATGAGATTAAGATTCTCTACAAATTTCAAATGAGACTGAAAGTGGTTGTTACTAACTGCAGGACTACATCAGCATCTGAACAGCTATCCCTGGCTACTGAATTTTTGTCCATTCATTTCAGGATAGAGCAATACCAGTTTTTCCTCTTCTAAAAAATGTAGATGGTTATGTCAAAGAATCACCTGGAAATGAGATGGGGACTGAGCTCAGTTGTCAGAAAGGGTGAGAAGGCAGGGAAGTGGCTTTGTCTGATTTGTAATAAAACATTATGTACAAAAAGGACACTATGATAAAAACCTTTAAATCTAGAAGACTTTATCTATTGCTTTTTTTTTCTTCCAACTTGCCAGGCTTTGAGGGTGAAGTATAACATCAGAGATGAAATGGTCCTGCCATTCGAGCCGGTGAGTGCACCCAGACCTGTCCATCTACAGCACATAATATGTTATGCTTACTGATGAGAAACAAACCAGGAGCTGTGCTACCTCTTCCAGAGTTTATGTTTAAAGTCCTTCTCAGCTGAAAGAGGTGGAAAACTTTCATATTTTATGAAAAGTTTTCATATTTTCCTGTAGTTACAACATTTAGTCTGTTAAGGGTTGCAACCAAGACTTATTATTCTATGCTGTATTTCAGAGAGAAAGGAAAGTATCAGTTTTTATGGGAATTATTGTTTTGGGAGATGAAATGCATCATTGTACTGATAACCTGCTGGTTGGTTAAAACTTCGTGCCCTCATGACCAGAGCAGGAGGGTATGTGTTCAATGCAAAAAGCTGAAGTCCCTCACTGTTGGTTCCACACGCCAGCTCCAGTCCTGGGGCAGCTCGGTGTGGTGTCATGTCACAGGATGTCACAGTCCTGGGCAGCTCAGGAGTCACCCTGGGGGCTCCCAGAACTTGTGGGCCATGAGTGGAATTGCAGCCATGTGTTTTAAGTCCTGTGTAACTTGTGTTACCTTGTGACATCTTGTGTTAGATGCAGAGAATGTAGAGAGTGAGCAGTGGGGTGCAGGAAGAGTTTGACAGCCCTTTGTTGATTCTCAGGTGCCCATCATTGAGATCCCAGGTTATGGCAGCCTTTGTGCTCCATTTGTCTGTGATGAACTCAAAATCCAGAGCCAGAATGACAGAGAGAAGCTTGCAGAGGCCAAGGAGAGAGTGTACCTGAAAGGATTCTATGAGGGAGTAAGTAATATAAGATTTGGTAAGTGGTTTCTTGATGAATTTAATTAGGAGAAAGAAAAGGCAGGCAAAGAATTAAAAAAAAGAAAAATCTCAAGAAGGAGGGACAGTATCCTTTTTTCTTTAAAACGTTCCAAAGGACTTTTCATTTAGACTCTTGCTGCAGTAAGGTTCTGCACTTGGAGGAGCGGTGCAGGATTGGAGAAAGTTTCCACTCATACATTCCTGTGTTCTCTGAGCATTATAACCTGGTTTCTGAACAAGTGATAACCTTCTGGGGAGCTGATCCATTTTGTTGCAAGTATAGATAGGGAAACTGATATGAAATGATCAAGGTGTTATTGTTTGCAGATTTTTTTGTTTTATTTTTTGTGTTTGTTTTGGTTTGGTTGGTTTTTTTTCCTTTTTTTTCTCCTGTCTTTACCTCATTTGCTCACAATTTGTATTTCTCAGCTGTTCTTCTGTAAGAAAGCAATAGTTTTTATTTCTGACTCTTTGGAATCTGTCATCTATGTGGATGCTGACATGTGCAAACTGTTTTTGGGTAAAGATGACTACACATAATGAAACAACCAACACCTGTACTCTTTATTTTTTGCATGTCAAAGATTGCAGCACCTGCTACTTCCTTATATTGATTTGAACACCTGTGGCACCTATTTCTTGCTAAGTTTTGAAAAAAATTATCTCCTGTGCCCGTCTTTTACAGTTGATGCTGGTGGATGAATTCAAAGGACAAAAAGTTCAAGATGTCAAGAAATGCATTCAGAAGCTGATGTTGGATAAGGTAGGTGACAGAGTGCACACAGCTGCTTCTGAATTGTCTGGTTTGTCCTTTTTGCAGGGCTGAGTTGCCAAAGAAACCCCCAGTGTGGTTCTGCAGCCCTCAGGGTGCTTTGGGTCACTGCAGAGAGAGGGACCCGGTGTTCTTGGGCTGAGCAGCTTAATTAGAGTTCTCTAGTTCCCTGCCTTATTATGTCACCCTCCCTAGGACCTGTTCTGGTGGTCCAGTTTATTCTTTAGCTGGGAGGATACTGCAAGTGTAGGACCTGAATTGTCAAATCCCTTTCAAGCCAGTGAAGGGGATGTGATGTGCAAATGCCTATTGCTGGGCTTCTCTTTCAGAAAGCAGAGAGCAGTAAGCAAACAGTGTTTGTGGCATCCCTCTAATGAGGCTCCCTGATGAGGATTGGGAGTGGGAGAGGCTTTAGGCATTTAGTCATTATTCCCTTGTTGTTGTGGCATTGTTATGTCCAGATTATAATGCATCAGCACACATGGTGTGTGCAAGTAGATTGGAAGCTCAGCATCCCATTTTCCTTTGCCTTTCCCTCTCCCTCTGTCCCCCAGAGTTTCCTAGGAGCTGTTTCAATCAGGGGGCAGAGTCAGTGGGGAATAGTTTGTGCTTATGTCCTCTTTTTCCTCCTGCTTTCTGTGTGAAGTGCTGTGAGCTGGTGCCTTGCTTCATTTTACCTGAGAGAATACTGAGGAGAGAGCCTGGACAGTGGTGAGAGCTATGCAGTAAATGCTATAAACCAAATTAGAATGGAGAGAATGCTTTATAGTAAATTGTCAGGATTTTCAATACTTTGCTAAGTACTTGAATCTCAGCTTTCATTGCCCTTTCAACTCCTAGGGTGAAGCCATGATTTATATGGAACCTGAGAAACAAGTTATGTCGAGATCTGCTGATGAGTGTGTGGTGGCCCTTTGTGACCAGTGGTAAGTGAAACAAAGCTGTAGTTATAAAGTTGCTGCAGTTGTACACTACTTCTCGATTGCTTTATTGCAGCAAATCTCTCCTGTCTGTAGGTATTTAGATTATGGTGAAGTGAGCTGGAAGAAACAGGCATCAGAGTGCTTGCAACATCTGGAGACGTGAGTTATGAATGTGGCTGTGGAGGAAAGTGACTTTGCTGCTGTTGGTGGGGTCAGAGAGGGCTGCAAGCAGTAAGAGCTTCTTTCTTACAGGTTCTGTGAAGAGACTAGGAGAAATTTTGAAGCTACCTTAGGTTGGCTACAAGAGCATGCGTGCTCCAGGACATATGGCTTAGGTAAGCAAAACATTCCTTTCTCAGTGGGTGCCTCGATTCATCTGGAAGGCTTAAGTGCTATACAGCATCCCCAGTGGTGTAGGGAAGTGTGGGAACAGCATTGTCCAACTTGTGTCTTGGCCCAGCATCCCAGGGAAGGTGTGCTGTGTTGGAAGTGCATGGGGCTGGTAATACCTGCACTACTACAGGCAGTCTGTGCAGCATCTTGGTAGCTTTTTGCCTGAGCTATTGATTTGGAAGGGACTTCAAAAGAAGGAACTTATAGCATTTCTTGGAGTTTCTCCTTGAATTCTGATTAGCTTTCATCTTGTGTAGCCTGACATGGGACAGCTGCTAGAAGTGCACTATAACCCACAGCAGATGTTCTTGAGCTGAGCTGTGTCAGGAAACAGATTGAAAATCAGCAACTGTTTGCTCTTGAGTAAATTTTTCAAATGCATAATTTAATTTTTAAACCAAATATTTGTAAAAGCATAAGCCTGAGTACTAATGTATGTATGTATGTATGTTTATGTGTTCCACCGAAAATCCTAAGCCCACGAGTGCTTGTGGGTCCTGGGTGGGGTGGGGTGGTGCTGCTGGTGCCTGACACAGCCTTCCCCCTGCAGGGACCCGCTTGCCTTGGGATGAGCAGTGGCTGATAGAGTCCCTCTCTGACTCCACTATCTACATGGCCTATTACACCGTGGCTCACCTGCTGCAGGGAGGGAACCTGAGGGGCCAAGGAGAATCTCCTCTGGGCATCAGGTAGGGAGAGGGAAGCATTAAGTTCTCTTGGTTGAGTGGGTGTGCTTATCTCATGAAGTGCTCTGCAGAAAGACTTGCCGAGGAGGCTGAGTCTTTGTGTCTGTGTGTAAAAAACATCTTTATTAAACTTAACCTACCATGAGCTGAATTAGAACAGGTCTGCAGAGGGGCAGTAAGGAAAGAGAGGAGTGTGATAGGGAGTGAGACAAAGAGAGAGAGAGAGTGGAAAATGCTTCTGAAAGCATCTCTGAAAGAACGGTGTGGAGGGTAAATCACCTTTTCCAATACTTGTTTGACCTGCCTTGAAATGGGCCTTGGCAAGTAGTTGGGTGATTGGTCTCAGTGGCTGCTTACGTGTCTGCTTGCTGAGACTGCTGTACTCCACAATAAATTGTGGGCTCCAGTGTACAGAGGGAACAGGATTTAGCTCTTGGCTTTTGTCACTGTCACTCTCCTGGAAGCTCAGAACCATCTTTTATCCACAGCTTCTCTGTGGAAGCCTTCAGAGCAAGGGGGAGGAGGCATGTGACCTCTTGGTTGGAGTGGCTTTTGAAGTGTGGGGATAGGGGTCAGAGAGATGAGATAGTACAGCTCAGTGTGGAGTTAAAAACACACTTCACATTGTGCCTTGAATCATCTGCTCTAATTCTGTGTGGTTTATGGACTAATTTCTGGAGTAGTTTACATATTGGAATGGAAAGTTTTCTTACTTGATACTATAGCTAATCTGAAAACCATTTCTAAAGTAAAGATTCCAATTCTTACAGATAGAAATATCTCTGAGACTGGGCAAGGCTGTTATTTGGGCTCAAACCTCCCTAGTTACAGAAAAGCTACACATGAGCTAGTCATGTCTAGAACAAGCTTTGAAGTGAGCATCCTGGGCCCTGAATTACAGATTTGATGTAATTAAGTGCACACAATTAGAATGCTCTCTTGTGCAAGTGGATAACATCTAGCAGCCTTGGAAAATGCTTTTTACTGATACTTGCTCTGTGGTGTGAAGGCAAAGGGGGTTTATGGCCCATCCTTTCAGTCACCTTCAGTTACAATGAATTTGGCACCAAACACAAGCCCAGTCACAGCACAGAATTTAAAGCATAGAACAAGAACTGCCAGAACCAAACCAGAAAATCTGTGGCTGTAAGATTTATTCTGGACTGGTAGTACAGACCATCATCTGAGGTGTTTTTTTAGTGTGTACTGGATGTATTTGAGGTCCAGAATGCTTTTCCTTTCTGCATAGCACAGGTCAAAGGCCCTTAGCAGGTGCTAACACACAGCAAACTTTGGCTTGAAAGTATTTAATTTGGAATGTGTGCAGTATCTGGTGCACTCTGCTGAAGCTCTGAGGGCCAGAAATAAAAATCTCTGTAGAAACAAGAAGGATATGTGTTAATGCAGCCTAGTGGCTGCAGAGCTCTGGATATCAGTTGCATCTCGTCATTATTTTCCTTCAGAATTGTGGATCCTACCTCTGGTAGTTGGCAAGATGTGTCTTGCAGTAAATGTTAATTTTAAGTGTTCATTCCATTCGAAGTGGGAAAAGACCACAAATGTTTTCCATGTAGGAGGCAACCTTGAGCTGTACAGCAGTTCTCTCCTGTGCTGCTCTTTGACCATGGGAAGCCAGAAGGAATGGCTCCACGTACCAGTGAGGGGCTCTCAGTGTTCACTTACAGTCACAGGTGGTGCTGAGGCTTGGGTGGTGACATTTGAAAAGAAATTATCAGGTTTCCAGGATATTCAAGATTATGCTTTAATTATTAATCACTTTTTCTTTATGGGAGTCTTTATGTTTTATTGGGAAATCTCAAAGGGCAGTTGAAGCAGGGCATGGCTTGAGCAGTTCTGAATTTGTTTCTGACATTGGGTTCACTCACCTGAACTCAGGTAAAGGCCCTGGACGCTCTGTCCACGTTTGCTGATCACGTGGACTGTGCTGTGAGAATGGAGCAGCAGGTTTAAGCTGCCTTATAGAAAGTGCTGTGGAGTGTGAGGAGCTTTTACTGACTGTAATGTGGAACTGATTCTGTGCAGGGCGCATCAAATGAGCAAAGAGGTTTGGGATTACATCTTCTTTAAGACAGCTCCATTCCCTAAAACTGATATTCCAAAAGAAAAGTTGGATAAGCTGAAGGAGGAGTTTGAATTTTGGTATCCTGTGGATCTCAGAGTTTCTGGCAAAGATCTTGTTCCAAATCACCTGTCCTACTACCTCTACAATCACGTGGCCATGTGGTCAGAACAAAGGTAAGTTGGGATGTCAGTCTCCAGGTAAAGCTGGAGAGTTTGCAGTTCTGTTACATTTGGTAATGACCTTTGGACTGCACAACATTAAGAATTGTGTTGAAAATGTATTTTTTCCATATTTTAGCTTTGATACATTTGTCTTTAATAGAAGCTACTGGAATGGAAGGATTTTTTACTATTATTTCCCCTTGTTTTTCTGCATTATCTCCTCCTATGGATTTCTCAGTGTTGGGTTGTATTCATGCACTGGAATTTATTTGACTTTATTATTAAGTCTCCTTAATTCATTCTCAAGCATGGTTAAAAGAACCATATATACTGCCATGGGCTGTGCAGGACTGGTTGAGAATCTTTGCCCATCACATGATGCCTTTATGGTGAAGATACTGTTTGCATTCCCTTGAACCTGGTTTAGGGGTTGTATACAGAGGAGAAGTGGGTTTCTGATGTATACTAAAGGTGATTGTGGGTAGTTTAATATCTCCTTCCTTCACATGTAGGGATGTGGACCCAGCATTATTGTGTGCTCTTGGGAAGTGCCAATCACTGGCCTTTAAATTAAAAATATCTGAACAGAGGAAGGTGATGTAAATGAACTGTAACTGCAGGTGCACTGCTCCCTACCTTGCATTTCAGCAGTGATAATCCTTAGCCTTTGTACTGTAGTTCTTTTCATCTTCAGAGACACTCCTTAATATATTTAAGACAGCCCTTAGGTATTTTTTTTGAAGATTCCACTTGACGTGTTCATCTCAAACTGGAACATAAAACATTTGTTTCCTTTTTTAAAAAGATAAAATGTATTTACTTGGCCAAAAGAATTGTATCTTGTCTTCAAACAGAGAAAAATGGCCAGTAGCTGTGAGAGCCAATGGACATCTGCTCCTCAATTCCGAAAAGGTACAGCGAGGTTTTGTGTGACATGGCTTTTGTGTTGTCAAAACAGGCATTTGTTAGCCAGACTGGAAACTTCCTGGGATGTAAGCAGGGGAAATAGTGACATTTCTTCATTAGTGCCCTCCAGTTCTTCATTCACTAGAGGTAAAGACTTGCCTTGCCTGTGATTCTATGTAGCACTTTTAAGTCAGCTCTTGTGTAGTCTCACCAAATTAGTGAAGACTTCAGTGCAGTTCTGTTAAGTTTTAGGGTAATATAGAATATTTATTTATTTAACTGGAGTTTAGCTTTTTAGAGCATTGGAGTAGGTGCAGTGAGAGGAAAGTTTGTTCTGACACTGGATTGAATTAGAAGTGCCTGAACCCAGGAATTAGGCCTTGGAAACTGTCTGATACGAATCAAAAACCCCCAAAACAATCTCTAATGGAGTCCTTGAAAAATCAA
The DNA here is from genome assembly GCF_030490865.1 of Poecile atricapillus. NCBI lineage: Eukaryota > Metazoa > Chordata > Aves > Passeriformes > Paridae > Poecile > Poecile atricapillus. Next base: position 462,164 of record NC_081261.1, read on the forward strand.
TACAGAGTGATGTGAAACTGCAAGTTTTAAAGTAGTATATAAGTTTAATTTAGGGAATTTCTGGGATTATATTTTGTTGCTGAGTGCATGCAGAGTTCAGTCTGCTTTTGCTGTGAGACCTAATTCAGATTTACCAAAGTGCTTTTTGCTGTGATTCATGAGAAAATTGTTTGCCCAAACCCTTGCTGGGTCTGTCTTGCTTATCCACCAACACAGGGGATGTGTGAGAAAACAAACACTCTTATCTTTCTTTCAGATGTCTAAATCGACAGGCAACTTCCTCACCCTCACTCAAGCTGTTGACAAGTTTTCTGCAGATGGTGAGTGCGTTCTGACCTGCATCTGATTGTCAATTATGCCAGAACGACTAAAATGAGTGTTTTGCTCTCAAAGGAGTTTATTGGAGTATTGAATGGCAATAAATCTGCCACTTACCACCTGTTCTTGTTGAAAAGCTGAACTCCACATGGGAGAATGGCATATGTGTTAGCACACCTGGTTCAGCCAGGAGTTGCTCCTCCAGGAGCAGCCTGCTTGATCTTTCTGTGTTCACTGAAGAGATCAGAGCACAGGACAGGCTGCTGGTGTGTGTGCAGTGGGCATATTTGTGTCCTCTGTATCCATGTGTGCCGTGCTCCTGTGCTTTGGGCAGTGACTGTGCTGGTCTCCTGGTGTCTGCCTGCTCTGTTCCCGAGGAGGGCAGTGTTCCTCTCCCACGGGAAGTGCCTCCTTTGAGGCATCCCTGGCTGGCCAGGCAGTCTGTGCCCTGTGCATTTGTTAGCTGCAGCTGCAGCTCAGGCAGTCTGTGCCCTGTGCATTTGTTAGCTGCAGCTGCAGCTCAGGCAGTCTGTGCCCTGTGCATTTGTTAGCTGCAGCTGCAGCTCAGGCAGTCTGTGTCCTGTGCATTTGTTAGCTGCAGCTGCAGCTCAGGCAGTCTGTGCCCTGTGCATTTGTTAGCTGCAGCTGCAGCTCAGGCAGTCAGTGCCCTGTGCATTTGTTAGCTGCAGCTGCAGCTCAGGCAGTCTGTGCCCTGTGCATTTGTTAGCTGCAGCTGCAGTGAGCTGCACGGGGGCAGGAGCAGGGCTCCACGGGTATCGGCTGTGGCATGATCCCCTTTCCTTCAGGCATGCGTTTGGCCTTGGCTGATGCTGGAGACACTGTTGAAGATGCCAACTTTGTGGAGGCCATGGCAGATGCTGGTATTCTTCGTCTCTACACGTGGGTGGAGTGGGTGAAGGAGATGATTGCAAACAGAGACAGCCTGAGGAGTGGCCCAGCCAGCACCTTCAATGACAGAGTCTTTGCCAGGTATGGTGCAAAGGTTAACAACACAGTTTGGGCCAGGTTTTTCCTTGCAAGGAGGAATCCTGTAGTTTTTGGGTTTTTTTTAAATTAATGAATTCAATAAAATGGAGCTCATTCCAGAATAGGTTATGGGCTTTGGCTGCACTGGTGATGGTTTTACAGTGTTGCCATTATGTGAGGCAGACTGTGCAGTATTGATGCTGTCACTTCCCTCCCCAGTGAGATGAATGCAGGCATAATGAAGACGGACCAAAATTATGAGAAGATGATGTTTAAGGAAGCTCTGAAAACTGGCTTCTTTGAGTTTCAGGTAGGAGGTGTAAGAAAGTGACACCCGGTATTTGTTACTTTGTGGATTTCTTTTGATCCTTCTGTCTCTGATCCTTAATTATAAAGCTGAATTGGAATCAGAATTGTGTCAAGAAATAAGAGTACTTCAAAGGAATAAATGTGGAATTGTAGAGGTCTGCTTGTGTCAGTTTAAAAAGGTCCAGAGGAAAGCAAATGCAATTCTGCAAATAGTCCTGGTGTTTAATATGAGCAAGAAGCTGCTTAAAAACAGACACTATTAAAAAAAAGTGTTGCCTTTCTTTATCTCTTTTGTGATAAAGGACTCTTCATAAGAAATCCAGATAATGCATCAACAAAATTGTTTGGAAGCATAGTGCTTTTTGATATCCTCCATAAACCATGTCTCCAGAGTGTCTGCAGAGCCATGCTGCTCCATTTAATGAATTACACACACTCCTTCATGTGGCTGCCTTGAGATACTCAGGAGTAGGGTTAAATAGGCTGAATTATGTGTAATGATAGATCATATTCATTGCCTTTTTCTTGGTCCTTATTAGTATCTGTATGTAAGTTATTTGGGATGACAGCACCTGATACACAGCTGTGGATGTTTTTGTCTTTTATGTTTGTGCCAATAAACAGTTTTTTAAAGTACCACATAAATGTAAAAATCCAATAGCCAACTGCCAGAGTCACACGTGGGTGCTTCAGGAAAATGCAGTTCTTAGAACTCAATAATGGATTATGACAAGGTTCACGTTCTGAAGGCGTGTTGGAGCCCACAGGTGTGTGTGTGTGTGTGTGTGACTCTGGGTGTCTCTCCCTGGCAGCAGGGGGCTGATGGCTGTGCTGTTGTTGCAGGCAGCAAAAGACAAGTACCGGGAGCTGGCCATCGAGGGGATGCACAGGGACCTGGTGTTCCAGTTCATCGAGGTGCAGACTCTGCTGCTGGCTCCCATCTGCCCCCACCTTTGTGAGCACATCTGGTCCCTGCTGGGGAAGGTACTGACATTTCAGTTCTGTCATTGATTCAGATCTGAGCTTTTATGGATTTCAGTAACACCCATGTCAGGCTTACAGATATGATTCATGTAAAAGTAGAAAAAATGTGTCAGAATGCAAGGGGCTCGTACTGGCTCATTGTCCCTGGGACACAGTGACAGGTCTGTGCAGTGATGATATGTGCAGCATTAATGCAGTGACTCTCATTGTCTGCTTACGAAGAGGTGATCTAAAATTAAGTGGAACAATGCAATAGTCTTACAGTTCTGTGTAAAGCCTAGTTTTGATGTTTTTTAAGCCCTCTGCTTGTAGATGGCGTTCTGTAGCCATCTGGTAGTTGTGATTGGATGTATAGCCCTGAACACACTTGCAAAGGAGTGCTTGTTGGCCATGTGCCCACTCCTGCAGGGTGTTACGGGTAGGTACTCACTGAGCTCCAGACTGCCCAGGCTCTCTTTTCCAATCAAGCTCTAATGGTTGGAAACCCAGCAGCTAAGGTGTGTTCACCTCAGTGCTTTCCTGTCTCTCTGTGCCCAAAGGCTGGCTCCATCATGAGGGCCTCGTGGCCAGCAGCAGGGCCCGTGGACGAGGTGCTGATTCGCTCCTCTCAGTACCTGATGGAAGCAGCTCACGACCTCCGCCTCCGCCTCAAGAGCTACATGGCGCCTGTGAAAGGAAAGGTGAGGCTCATCTGTTTGTGTGCCTGTGTGATAGTTCTCTATTGCCTAGGGACTCCTTCTTGACTTCTTTTATTTCCTCAGAAAAGTACCAAAGAGCCTTCCCAGAAGCCTTCTCACTGTACCATCTACGTGGCGAAGAACTATCCACCCTGGCAGCACACCACCCTGTCTGTCCTGCGCAAGCACTTCCAGGTGCTCATCCCCTCCTCTGCCTTGCCTGCTCTTTGGGGGCCCATTTTCTATCTCTAGAAAGTTTATAAGCTGTACCTTGTTACCGAATTATTTCCATAGATTCATTTTCTTTATGCTTTTGCAACTGTCCAGTAAGTTTTGATGGTTAATGAAAATGTCCCAAGGACTGTCATTGATTTGACAGTTGCATTTCATTGGTTTTGACACTCTGAGTAAAAATGTGCCTGTGCTCTGTTGTTTCTTCCATTTGTAAACAGTTAGCTTTTAAATATTCTTCTTTACAAGTATATTTTTGAAGAAACATGGCTGACCAGCAGGCTACTACTGCCTTACTCTGCAAGTGGGCTTAGAAGCTTTGTTCTAGCCTTTGAGTAAGTGTATACCACTCAGCTGTGTCACAAGAAGTACCTGAAATGGAGTTAGTCACAACTTATGTGGAACCAGCACAATCAGTCTTGAGAGGAAATTTATTAAGAAAGCAGAAGGATCTGTGCTTCTAACATGAGGAAACTGCTGAGAGTGGCTTTTGTGATCCTGATGAACCATGCTCAGTTTGAGAACACCAGGGTTGTACATGATAGATTTGGGTGTCCTGACTATTCCAGCTTGTGGCAGAGATAAACCAATATTCCTCATGTGGAATTTGTTCTTGGGGGTATTCACCTTTGGGCATTATATAGGCTTTTTTTTTCTGTATTAGTGTTAAATGCTGTTTGGGTTTCAAAAGGAGGGGAAAACTCTCTGTGGAATCAGTGATGCTGACAAACCTAGCTGGTATTTATGGGAAAGCAGGAAAGGTATATTATATTGAAGGGCAAGTTTTTTCATGACAACTGTTCTCTTTAATGCTCGTTCATCCCTGTTTAGGCCAGTGGAGGTCAGCTGCCAGATAATAAAGTAATTGCCAGCGAGCTGAACACCTTGCCAGAGCTGAAGAAGTATATGAAGAAGGTGATGCCTTTTGTTGCCATGGTTAAGGTAAGTGTCAGAGGGACAGTTCTGGTACAGAAAAGGCTTTTGTGAATGCAGTGTCTCCCCCTTGCCCTTTGCTTACTTGGCATCTTCGTGGGTTTGTTTCTAAACATCTTGTACATCTCAGGAAGAACTACATAATAAAAATGTCTCTATGTGCATTAGCCCAGGTGAGCTCTGGATCTGGCTGAGGCTTGCTGCTTTCTGTGTTTTGTGGGTATAATTTGTACTTCAAACATTCCTGGATTCCTCTGTATTTGAAATGTCTCCTATTTGACTTCTCCAGTTTTTCATGCTGAAATGAGCCAAGTGTTGCTTTGGAGATGTAAAATGTGGAAGCTAAGAACAAGGCCAGAGCTGATTGATTTCAGTATGTTTAAGGGAAGAAACAACAGTTTGTTCTGAGCTTTGAATGGAATTATGAATTTTGTGTGTAATTCTTATGTTTATCACTTAATATTCTGGTAGTCCATTATTTTCCCTGAGTCATGTGAGCCTATGAAAATCTTGACTTCCATTGCTTTAAAGAAACTTTCATGTGCTTGCTGTTGCAGATGAAAATTGAATACAGCAGGCAGGGAGAGCCAAGAAGCAAAGAATTAACCTTTTTTTTTTTTTTAAAGGGGGGTGGTCACAGTGTAAGATTTAAAACCTTTTTGATGACTTTTCATGATGTGTAGAAATTGAGAGGGATTAGTAATGGAAAAAAATCCTAATGAGTGTAAAAACAAAATTACTTTTTCTCCTTAAGCTTTAGCTTAATTTTTAAAATGCACATAATGATGTCTTCTATTTGTAAGCTTTGTTGTGTTTTCTAAGTGGAGCTGTTCTTTGCTGTCTCTGTGGGGTTGTTCTGACTGTTCGTTATCGTGGGAGCTTGGGAGCCTTCAGAGGAGCAGAGGACAGAGCAGTTCTGGAGCTTAGGAACAGCAGGGATGTGTTAGATGCACTGATCCAGCTGGGAAAGGTCAGGCAAGCTCTCAGTCCTAAGAGTTAGGGCTGAAACATTGCTGTGTTTTGGTGTCTTTATTCTGGCAGCAGTGAGTGATCCTGAGGCATGTGGGGAAGGAACTGAGCCTTACCTCAAATCCATTTTTTTGCTTCCAAAGAGCAGCAACCTCTTTCCCACAGAGACATGGAAACATCTGAGCTTGGACTCCCCTGAGCAGTGTCTTTCTCTGAAACCAATTATTCATCAATTCCAGGGTACAAGGAGCACTTCTGCTTGTGCTTCCTACTCATCAGAGGAGGGCTGAAATGTAGGAGCACCTCTGTGATTTACAAAGGGAAGCAGTTCCATGTTGAAAGGGAATCTTTCACATAAAACTGATGAGGAAACCAGGAAACCACAACCGTGCTGAGGCTGACAAAGCAGAGCTTCAAAGGAGACAGCTGGCTCAGCATGTGAGAGCCAGGCAGGGGCAGATTAAACTCCAAAGAGGAAGTTCTGTTTTAGTTTAAAAAAAAAAAAAAAAATGGTGTGGTTTTTATACTGCCTTTAATACAGTGTCTCTTGTGACTTGCTGCTGGCTTTCTGGACTAATTAAGTTACTTTTATGTTAACGTACAAAGTGGTTGTTATTTCCCTGCAGAGAACTCACTGTGAGCACGTCCAGGTGTTGTGGGCTTGTCCTTTATTTTAAACTGGGTCATAAGCCTGAGTTTCCTGCTGTGAAATACCACTGAAATGCTGACTGATTTTGTGAATTCTCAACCTACACATTAAGTAGGGATTTAAATAACTGTGAATGTCAAACACCATTTCAATTCTATATTAAAAATGTGTTCTAATTGCTCTTACTCCTCCCATCAGTGTCACCAGCTCCCTGTAGAAGCAGCCCTGTTACAAGAAAATTATTGCTCCAATGTTAATGTTGTGCCAGCAGAGAGTTCTCAGATTTACAAGCCTATTCTTTTCATGACTAATGTGGACAGTTTGCCATTTTGAAGCATCATTTTACTTGCAGCTTTTAGAGGGTTTTAATACTTTTTTTCACCCCCCAACAGGAAAACTTGGAGAAAAATGGTTCTCGTGTTCTTGATCTTGAACTGGAGTTTGATGAGCGTGCAGTGCTCATGGAGAACATTGTCTATTTGACAAATTCCCTGGAGGTTGGTACAGACTTGGCACCTACAACTTGGCATTTATTGGGATGGCTGGAGCAGCAGCCTTCCCTAAGACTCTGAGTCTCTTTACATTAACTTCTGGGTGTGCATTGCCCAAGTAACAGTTTTTTATCAGCTTTCTGTTTCCATTTGTCAAAGAAGTGTGTCTAGATACGTTCAGTGTTGGTGTGAGGTTCAGGGGTGGCTGTGCACTACAAACATCCCAGAAAACAGTGCTGGTTTTCACTGGAGAACTGGATGTAGCTGTGGCAGTGATGGCCACTGGTGCTTTTGAGACATTTTTCTCTGAGCCAGTCTGTTCCTCACATTTCCAGCTGAAGAAATGAGAAGGAGCTGATTCAAGGCCAAGCAAGACCAGTCAGTCCTTGGGCACCTACACTGGCATGTTGCCTGCAGCAGGCTCAACAGGGAGCAGGCTCTGGGCAGGGCTTTTCACACTGCTGTGTAAAAGGCATCCATTCTGGTGGCAGCTGTGCTGCTTCATGTGATGAACAGAATTTAGTTTAATAGGCAACATGGTAATGAGGAGACATCAGGCACATGGTGTTAAAAAACCCAAAACAAACAAAACCAAACAACCCAAACACCAAAAGTCAAAATCAAAAGCAATTTTTTTTTAAGAACTAGAAACAATATGTATTGCAGAGCTGGATGTAACCTGTACAGTATGAAACAAATGTGACTTTAGTGGGCTTATCCCATGTCAGAGCAAAGCTGAGAGCGAGCAGCAAGTTTTCCTGTAAACTGTAAATCCTCAAAGCCCCTGCCATGGGGGAGGGAGCAGTGTGTCCTCAGAACAGGGACACGCTGCTGGGAACAGCCAGAGGGGCTGGGGGTCCCTGTCCTGGGGGGCTGACAGTGGGGTCTTGGGTGCCTCACACAGCAGGGAGTAGGTGACCCTCAGAGGCCCTTTCCAAACAAGGTTTTGTGGGTTCAGGTGTGCTTTTGTTGCTTTATGTCAGTGCAGGTTTGCTTTCCCCTTTCCTCCATGAACAGATGTTTGATGGGGCTGTAACCTCTGCTGTTCCCTCTAAAGCCATTAAACTCCTGCTTATTCCCTCCTCCCCCATTTTTTCTTTTACAGCTAGATCACATTGAGGTGAAATTTGCTTCTGAAGCAGAAGATAAAATCAAAGAAGACTGCTGTCCTGGAAAACCATTTTCTATATTCAGAACTGAGGTAAAATCAGAAATTCAGGTATTGGAAGTCTGAAAACTTAATTAAAAAACTTAACTTGAAACTTTACTTTTGTCTGGGTTTTCTTAAAATATGCCATTTAAAAACTGATCAGACATGAATGTTTATCATGTATGAATATTTTTAACTCTTAAAATAAAAATGCCATTGATTCCCTTAATATGTCTTAAACCCTAGTTACACTTTGGGCCTCATTTTAGAGTTGGGGCAGTGCTGGTATCCAGCATGGCCAGGCAGGTTCTAAAGGGATTTTATCCCTCTGGAAGATTTATTAACAGCAGATGTTTCATTTGGTTTAGTTTCATGTTTCTCCTGGGGGATCACGTGCACAGGTTCTCCTTTAGGTCTGTGTTGTTTCTCACAGCCTGGTGTGTCCGTGTTTCTGGTGAACCCTCAGCCCTCCAATGGCCACTTCTCCACAAAAATGGACATCAGGCAAGGGGACAACAGGGAGACCATCATCAGACGCCTGATGAAGATGGACAGAGGGATCAAAGGTAGCCCCAGGACAGGTGTAGAGCTGTGGCACCTCAGAGGGGGCTCACAGGGCTGTGACAGGGCTGTGAGTTCTGCCAGCTCCTGGTGGGGGAGCTTTGGGAATGGCTGGAAATGAGTGAGATGAAACAGGGACTCCCTCCCTGTCTTCCCAGAAGGTGTCAGTGTGCTGTTGGGCACAGGGCTGGAAGGCTGCACTCACAGGAAGGCCTGGCTGAAGGGTTCCAGGCTTCTTGGTCTGCTTAGCAGTATTATTAGTCTGCCTTTTGATAAGGAATTGCATCAAAATCAATCCTTGCCTTCCTCTTCCTCACAGTCTCTGCAGTTCATTCCTCAGAAAGTGAGGAATAACTGTTCACTTACTCAGACCTGTCCTGGTCCAGATAAAGCAAATTCAGTGCTTGGAATGTGGTATTAGGAGCTGGTGTTTCTGTGTGTTTATCCCCCTTTCTGCTGGTAACTCACTGTGTAGCCACTGAAGGACGTTGTATTGGTGTAAACCTTAACATGACAGGTGAGAATCTATTTCCTTGGAGCAGGTGTGGAAGTTCCAAGGGTTCAGCACTGCTGTGGTTAGCTCTGTTGCTGCTGTGGCCTGAGCAGCTGCTGTCTCTTTGCAGATCTCTCTAAAGTGAAGCTGATGAGGTTTGATGATCCCGTGCTTGGGCCCCGCCGTGTTCCAGTCCTTGGCAAAGAGGAAGCAGGGAAAACTCCTATCCTGGAACAAGCCATCTTCCACATCGACCTGGCCCAGAGGCACGTCTGTGTCACCGAGAACGGCCTGACAAGGGACATTGGGGACACAATTGTTTACCTGGTTCATTGAACTGCTGTGTCACTGGCACTGAGGAGGTTCATGGAGGGACTTTGAATCATCTGTATTAAACAAAGGGAGAATTTGTTCTGTAAAAAAAATTAAAAAAATAAAAAAAAAAAAAATCCACCCAAATCAACCTGAGTTTGCATTTGAGTTGCTCCTGCTCTTTTAAACAGGGATTTTTATAAAATTATTTTCCTTTGGTGCTTTGGCTTCTCTTGAAACAGTTACCCTGGAGACCCTTCCTTTCCAGCTGTGGGCAGTCTTCAGAAACAAATTGGAATAGTATGCTTGGAATTCCTCTCCTCCCTCCAGGGAGCTGCTTTCAGCTCCCTCCAGACCCGATTCAGCCCACCTGAAGAGCCTGGTGCTGCCTGGCTGGAGGTGAGGGGTGGCCCTGGCAGCTGGGAACTGCTGTGACACAAGGCAAGGGCAGTGATGGTGTCACTGTGCTGTGACACATCGCATGTCTGAGGTCTCACCACTGTTTATTCCTTCCTGGGTCCTGCCTCAGGATGGTTCTTTTCATCCCACCTCATCCCTGCAGTCAGGCACCCTCTCCCCCAGGTCACCCCCTCCCCTTGCCATCTGTTCCCAGCAGGCACAACCTGAAATAAAGTGAAAAGAAACATTCTCGGCCTTTTTCATGCAAAAAGTTTTAATGGTGCCACAGCAGCTCCCACGGGCTGGTGTCTCACATGGGGGTGCCAAAGCTTTCCTGAGCCCCGTGTTCCCCCAGTGCCCCCCAGTGCTTCCAGTGCATGAGGGGCTGTAATCCATTCAGCCCCAATTAATTTAATTATCTACAGGCTACAGAGCTAAGCATTAGTGCTATAAACTTAGATGAATAAACTTCTGAAAACTTAAAATGTCTTTAAACAATTGCTCTTTTTTACAGAAATACAAAATAAATAGCTTGAGGATTAATACAAAACAGGAAACTAATCTCTTCTTGTTTATTGACTTTTCTCCCAAATAGTACCTTGAATTGAAAAAAACCTTTTAAAAAAATGAACTTCACTTCATGGAAAAAATATTCAGCATCCCTGAATTTGTACAAGTGTCTCTGAACAACAAACTAAACATATTTGATTTATTCCTTCTACCCATCACCAACTAAGCAAAGGTTATACATCCTACTGTTTCTAAGATATATATATGTAAAAATAGTAATTTATGATTTCTCACTGATTGTGACCTGGCTGTAACATTTCATTGGAGCATTCCCTGGGCTGGGTGCAGAAAGTGGGCAATGGAACTCCCTGCTTGGTCATGTAAAGAATCAGAGAACTTCTGTTGACCCCTTCTGCCTTTAAGATCTATTTTGGCTGTAACTTTGATGTAAATTCATCTTCTTCCCCCTTCATTACCTTTACAGTCCTCCTCAGCCTGACCCTGGGGGTCACCTGTGTGCTGGTCCCCAGGCAGTCTCAGATCCATCCCTGCTTCCCACGGGGAACACAAATGATGGGATCAACCTGTGGAGCTCCCACAGGCTTTGCTGGCAAGTCCTTGTCACTTCATGGACAGTTTGGGGTTCTAAACACTGATTTCATGAATATTTGGAAATGTTACTTTTTAAATAGGACAGATACTGAAGTTTATGACAAAAACCCTGAAAAGCCCTGAGCTGTGATTACACTTTAAACACAGCGTTTCACAAATTAACTGCAATGACTGTTGGCCAATGAATAAACCTCCTAAGAATGATAAATGTGTGATTTTACACAGTCCCAGGCTGCTCTGGTGTTTCCAACTAAAACGTTTTGGAGCCAGTGTTTGCATTCTTATCTCCCAGAGGGAGAGAGGGGCTGATGGACTGAGCGCAGTTCTGCTCATTTCTGGGTGTGCTGGGACATGTGGACGTGTCTCAGCGACAGAGCCAGCTGCTTTCTGGTTCAGTTTAAAAGGATGGCTGGGGTCCTCAGCACAGAACCAGCACATCTCCCCCGAGGCATTCAGCTCTCTCTGAGGTGGCATTGCTGAACTGGACTCACCCTCAGTTTTGCAGCAGCTGCCACTTTTTATACCTGGGCACAGAGCATGATTTCAGCTTGTCAGGGTGTTTCTGCAGGAGCTGGAATAGTGACAGCACAGACTGAGAACAGATCTGTGCCTTGGAGGTTGCTGTGCCACTGAAAATCCCTACAGGCAGAGCCAGCTTTCCTGTTCCACAAAGTCTGCAAGAAGGAAGACCCAGGGGCTGTGGCGTAGTGAATTGTTTTATCCATTCCCTTTGTGTAGATTTAGGAAAAAATGTCCTTCTCTGAGGCTGTGCCAGGGGGAGTCTCCACTGAGCAGTGGAGTTCCTCCCCTGGATTAGTGTGCAGGTAACCAAGGATGGGGTTTCTGGGCAGTTTTGGAGGGAGCACAGCTTCTCTTGTCAGGAGAGGGGCCAGGACAGCTGATTGATAAACCAGCAATGAAAACTAAGTATGAAAACTAAATTCTGTTGTGCAGAGGTTTGATGGAGAGCAGGCACAGCTGTGAGCCAGCACAGCTCTGCTGGCTTCCCTGGGACTCACAGAATGCTTGGACTGGGGCAAGCTGGAAGCCAGAGCTGGTGCTGCTGGGGCAGAGCAGGGTCTGGGGCATGGTGAACTCTGAATTCTGCTTTCTGTTACACAGACAATGTTTCATGCATCTGAAACCCATGAATCCCACTTTAGGTATTTACAACAGCCACATCTGGGTGGGTGGGTGGTGGGAAGGGGCTGGAAGGAGCTCATGGGCAGGAGGTAGCTGACAGGTGATCAGAGGAATGCAAGCAATGAGGAGAAGGGAGATTCAGTGCCTTCACTGCAGCGCCTGGGTGACTGCAGTGATGGCAAAGCCCTTTCCATTGGCTCTTTGCCCTCCAAATCACCTTTTAGACTTCTGTGTTAAAATTCCTGGGCTAAAACCAACAAGAAAAGCAAGCGAGCAACCACCCTAACAAAAAATCTGAGTGACCCCCTCCCCTCAAAGGCAGCGCGAACCAGGAGCTGATTCTGATTAATGGTTTCTTTGTCCTGAGACAGGCAGGTAATGAGCCAGCGTTTGACCTCTGGGCTTTCCTGCAGCCCTGAGGAGATCAAAGCAAGCGGAATTCCTTCTGAGAGCCGCGGTTCCTCCCCTGCGGCCGCGGCCAGCGCAGGCACAGCCCGGGCGATGGGGGTTCCGTGGAGACCCCGGGCACATCCCCCGTGCTCCAGCAGCCCCGGGCCAGCGGGGACCCCGGGCGCTTCCACGGCTCTGCAAACCCCCGGGAGCAGCGGCGGGGTCCCTGCGCCCAGGGAGAGGAGCGGGAGCGGGGAGGAAGGCTCAGTTTGCAGAGATGCTGCTGTAGCTCTTCTTGATGGGGAAGGTCAGCTGCCCCGAGAGGTCCAGGGACAGCGCCTTGGGGTGCAGCGCCCGGCGCGGGTGCAGGGGGCTGGAGCCCAGGCGCGGCGAGTACAGCAGCAGCAGCTCGGGGCCCAGGCGGGGCTCGGCCAGGAGCCCCTCGGGCTCTGTCCTGCTGCGGACCAGCCTCGGCGACGGCTGCAGGCTGTGCCGCTTGGGCGGCGGCGGGCTGTGGTTCTGGAACCTCACCGTCTTCACTTGCTGCAGGGAGAAGGGGCCAGAGTCAGTGGGAGCAGCAGACCCTGCCCGCCCTCCCCTCTGCTCCCCGCAGAACCGGCTGGCTCCCTGCGCCGTGCAGGGCGCCTGCAGAGAAGCCCAGGCTGATGAAGAGAGCCCCAGGGACCAGCAGAGCAGTGCTGGCAGCTACTGGGGACAAGGAGAGCTGGTCTGAGAGCGGGAGGCAGCAAAGCACCGGGACCTCCTGCCCTCGCAGAGCCGGGGGCTCTCTCAGCTGATGCTGAGCTGCCTCTGAGATTGTCGGGGCTTTGGGGGGCGTGTGGAGCCATTTGGGCACATCTTTGGGTACTGAGGGAAGGGAGATCTGTCACTAGGGCAATTTTCAGAATGATTTTACCTTTATGAAATTTCTCTCTGGCTGTCGGAGGGGAAATTCCCATTCCAATTGGCTTAGCCCAGGCGACATCAGGGGGATGGGGGAGTTCTGCAAAGCTCTGCCTGACACCAGTTCTGTGGCATTTGCTCCCCAACTCATAGATTCTTGCCCAATTTATGACCTCGGAAAAGTCTCGAGATTTGCTTGTGACTGAACTTGGTGACAGGGACAGAGCCCCTGCAGCGTCCTGCCTTTCTTCAGGGCTTAATGTGAACATTATCAAATCCCCCACTTCCTAATGCATGTGTCAATCCCAGTGACTTCTGGTGGAAGAAAAGCTGGTGAGGATGGAGAAAAGCCCTCGGGGGATTTGACCCTGGTTAGTTTTGGCTGTCACTGCTGGTTCCAAGGGGATGCTCGGGGGGTTCTGGCTGTACCTTTTCGGCGCTGTTGCGGGAGGTTTCTGGTTTCACCAGGATGGACGGCGGGGCTGAGGCGGGCGGCTTTGGAGCCGCCTCGCTCTTCACCGGGGGGTCTTTGGCATCCAGGATCACCGAGCTGCACACGGAGGGGCTTCGGCTCTCCCCTCCCCTGACCACCAGCGCCGGTGAAGCCTCATAGAAGTTGGGCCTCGTTGCCTCGTCCACGGCAGCTCCGGGAGCGATGCTGTGCGGGTAAAGCTGCAAGTGCAGAGGCCGGCCCGCAGCCGTGGGGCGCCGGAGGGAGCCGCTGATCTGCACGGGGGTCCCTGCCTGTCCCGGCCTCTGCAGGGATCCGTCTGGGGAGCAAGGGCCGTGGGAAGGGATTCAGTCAGGAATCCAAACCGTGCAGAGTAAGCAAAGGTTACAGCCCCGCACGGACAGCCCTGCTCACAGGATGCGGTGGGGCTGTAGCTCCCAAGGATCACCCCGTGCCCACCCTGTGCACCGGGACCGACCGCAGGTGTGAAACCACGGGCAGCGCTCCCTGCCAGGGCTGGGAACGCAGCACCCGGTCCCCGGATACTCTTGGAAGTGAATTACAAAACAGCGTGAATGGGATGAAGATAAACCTTGCAGCCTCCTTGGAAAAAGGATAAACACAGAGCTCTGCACAAAGCATTGAAGGAATTTTTCCACGCTGTGTCAAACCCCCCGGGATTCCCAGGGCAGCCAGGGCCGGGGCCAAGCAGGGCTGTGGGAGCCAGGAGCCGCTGTGGCTGGGGGAATGTGTCCCTGTGCTCCCCCCAGAGCCCCCCGGGCACTTACTCTTCCTGCTGCTGCCGCGGCCGCGGCGCAGCGGGGCCGGTGTCCCCGCGGTCCTGCCGGGGACAGGGACGGGCACGGGCAGCAGCAGCGGCCGCAGGGCTCTGCTCTGCCTCGGGCCCTTCTCGGACACGCTCCCTTGCGAGGACAGCGAGGAGGTCGACAGCGTCCACGAGGTGTACAGGGAAGGCATCTTCGAGTCGGAGAGACTAGATTTCCTGCAGGAAAAGAAGAGCCGGAGCTGCCGGGTGCCATCCCGCCTGGCGAGGGACCCCCGGCCCTGGTCAGCGCTGGGGGTCCCCTGTCAGTACCGAGGGGATGCCTTGCCACGGGTTCTCTATGGAAACAAGAAGAGCCCAGGTTCTCCGTGTTACCCCCTTCCCTCTGCACGTTTCTGTTTCACCTAAGGCATCCCAGACCTGAAAAGGGGGGTGACGTAGTTGCTGGGGAAGAGGCCGACTCTGCCCGTGACCAGGGACATGCCCCGCAGCCACCCGTCCTGCTCCTTGCCGAAGACACGGACCCCTTCTCCCTTCTGCAGCTCCAGCTCGTCCGGTGCGTGAGCGGCGTAGGAGTGGAGAGCCACACACCTGCGGAGAGAGGCTGTGAGGGGAGGCAGAGCCCCCCGTGCAGGCTGGAGCATCCCAGCTGGGCCGGGGGATGCTGCCGCCTCTGCCGGAGCAGCTGCTGCCTGCCCGGAGCCTCCTCAGCCAGGGCTGCATCCAGGTTTGGGTGCTGCCGTTTGTGGAGAGAACTCGCAGGGAGGAAACAGCCTGTCACCTCAGGCCAAAAGGGACATGAATAAAAGAAAAGGCAGCAGGAATGGAGAACAAAGCAGCTCGGGAGGATGGTTTCTGTCCTAGAAGTGCCAGCCCAGGGTGACAAACGCTGGGGACTCCCAGCTGCTGCTCTGCACATCACACAGCGAGTGCTCCATCAGAAGCACGATCAGGACAAGTACCTGTCCTAAGGCAAAGCTCTTGAAAGAGCACAGTTATGGTGTTAAAGATAGCATCAGGCAATTCTGCCTTTGAAACCAGAGGCCTTGGATCTACCTGCCTGGAGCATCGCCAGGAGGTGTTGGAGGCCCAGGGAAAAGCACCATTCTCGTCCTTCCTTCCTGCCTCCCTCCTCCTCCTCCTCGACTGCAGCACAAGGACTGGGGGCGCTGCCACTGGAG
Source organism: Poecile atricapillus (assembly GCF_030490865.1). NCBI lineage: Eukaryota > Metazoa > Chordata > Aves > Passeriformes > Paridae > Poecile > Poecile atricapillus. Next base: position 477,601 of record NC_081261.1, read on the forward strand.
GCCATGGAGAATGAAGCAGACCGAGCAGGAGGCAGGAGGAGGTACATGGGTCCACTCCAGGACAGCGAGGAAATCAGACTAGAAATTAGTCTGAAATCCCCCCTAGACCTCTCTTTTGTGATTCTGGGATTGGGACCAAGGGCTGAAGCTTTGTTCTTTGCAATGACCCAAGTGTAAGCTCACAGCAAAACAGCAGCAAAGAAAATGGTGCATTTCTCAAAACTTTTCCCTATCTGTTCTTTAAAGAACTTGAATTTGTCTCCAGTGTAACACATTTAATTGCACTGTTGTTTTTTCAAGGGGGATGTAATCTACCCCAAGAATCAATGAGTTACAGCCCAACACTGCAATTATCAGGTGTTACTTACAAAACAGAAACAACACAAGGGGTGTCTGGAAGGTCAGGGGCTACTCCAGAACTCTTTGAAGGGTTTCTCTCTCCCTGTTGTTCATGACAAGAATCTGAAGGTTTGCCCTGCTGGGCCAGGCTGTGTGAGGGGCTGCTCCCTCGGGGTCTGCCCCAGCCCAGGTGGCTTCAGGGCGTTCTCGGGGTTTGGAACAGCTCATGGCTGTTCAGGAGCCACCTCAAGGGGAGGCTGTGCAGGTGCTGGGCTGACACTGCCTCTGTGCAAACCATGCAGCTGGTGGGATGCCCTCACACCATCCTTCTGAAAATTAGTTTAAGGTCTTGGGAATTCTCTTGTCCTTTGGATTAAGTGTGTGCTGGAGTCTTGGCTGATTGATGATGGTGTGTGTGGGTCCCAACACAGCGCTCAGCTGTGGGTGCTACTCCTGGCCACCAGCGTTCCCACAGCCTGCCTCTGTACCAGGGGGGCTGAGTGCTGTGTAAACAGCGTGTCGTGATGCTGTTGTTATTTTACTCTTTACTAAAGTTCCAGGGTGGTGAATCTTACCTTGATGTAATCATCATAGGGTGTTATCTGCAAATTTTAACTCTGTGAAAGTTGTCAGAAATAACTGGAGGCACTAAAGGAGTAACTGGTTTCTTTACACTTAAAAAAAATTAAAATGTATTGTTGACAAATATAATTTCTCCATAGATTCTGCAGTGAGGCAGAAAGATGCGCTCAGCTGTGATACCAGGCTTCTGCCACCCCCTGCTTAGACCAGCCAGGTCCATTCCTACACGGATCTGCATTTGGATCCAAGCTGTGCTCTGGTCTGTCTGCACCTCCTGCCTGGCAGGAGCGAGCTCATGCTGAGGCTACAGGAAATCCCAGCGTGTCCCCCAGAGCATTTCAGTTTCCTTACGTACAGGTGAGCTGGCCCGTGCTGCTGCAGGTGGGGCAGGGTGACGATGGCTGCCGGGGGCCCCAGCGCTCCTGGTGAGGGGTAGTAAGAGGTGCTGACCTACGGGAGAAAGGAAGCAAAGAAAACAAAGAATTTACCTGGTTATCAGCTGCATTCAGCCACTGGAGGAGCAGCTAACGTTTGACTGGCTCCACCCACCCTTCAAAAACCACCAAACATTTCAGGAAATAGAAGAGTCTGGAGCTATTGACTTAAAAAAAGACCAGGCAGCAAGAGGAAGACTCAGAATCCTGGAATCATTTCGGCTGGAAAAGACCTCCAGGATCATCGAGCCCCTGTGACAGATCCCCAGCCGGTCCCTTCCCCGCTGTTGTTTTGTACCTGCAGAGCGGTGCCAGCCACCCTGCTGTCCCCGCTGTGCTCCTGCTGGGGTCTGCTGCTCCAGGGAGGAGCTGCAGCCCCGTTTGTGCTGCTGAGCTGCCTGTGCCCTGTGCTGTGCCACTCATTGCCCACCAGGACCGGAGGGTGACTCCTTGTCCCTGCTGTGCCAGCGTGGTCACGAGCAGTGTGCTGGGCTGTCCCCCTCCCTGTCCCTCCTCCTCTCTCAGCTGGGCTGGTGTCCCCCTGCTGAGGGGCTCTGGGTGTCCTGTGCCCAGTGTCTGCTGACCCCCAGCCACGACCCCCAGCCCAGCACCTGCCTGCGGGCTGTTCCTGTTCCTTTTCCGAGTGCGGCTTTGTGTCCCTTGTGCTTGCTGGGCTCTGCAGGTCCCAGCTACCAAAGGTGTGGGTCTGTGCCAGCTGGGCACACTCTGACTTGTCCCTCTGGCTTCTGCCTTTGCCCTTTTGGCTTTCAGGAGGATGGCAGCAGGCAGCCTGGCATCCCCAGGACTCTCTCCTGCCAGGCTGCCCTCCTGCCAGGCTGCTCTCCTGCCAGGCTGCTCTCCTGCCAGGCTGCTCTCCTGCCAGGCTGCTCTCCTGCCAGGCTGCCCTCCTGCCAGGCTGTCCCTTCTGCAGCACGAAACGTCCCCCAGCCCAGCCAGCAGTGACTCCTTCCCGGCCAGACCCAGCCTGCTGTGAGGAGCCTTGGCTGTGCCGTGCTGAGAGGGTGAACTCTGTGCCCTGCTGAGGGTGAACACCCTGCCCTGCTGAGGATGAACACCCTGCCCTGCTGAGGATGAACACCCTGCCCTGCTGAGGATGAACACCCTGCCCTGCTGAGGATGAACACCCTGCCCTGCTGAGGATGAACACCCTGCCCTGCTGAGGATGAACACCCTGCCCTGCTGAGGATGAACACCCTGCTCTGCTGAGGATGAACACCCTGCCCTGCTGAGGATGAACACCCTGCCCTGTTGAGGATGAACACCCTGCCCTGCTGAGGATGAACACCCTGCCCTGCTGAGGATGAACACCCTGCCCTGCTGTGGACAGAGCTCCCAGGGCGGTGGCAGCAGCGTCCCGGGAAGCTCGGGGCAGCGGAACCGCTGTGCTTGCATGTGGCTGGCAGCTGTGCTCTCCAGCAACGACCACAGGATCTTTAATGATGCAAGCTGGGGCTTTAATCTCATGTTCGTTTCAAATCTAATTTCTAGTGGTCATGTCTGTAATGCGGTGCTGGAGCACTGGCTTGGCAAGGACCTCGGAAAACAGAAAAGTGACTCACCCGCTCTGGTGCTCTCCAGTAAATTAAATTAATTAAAACACCCCAGCAATTCCAGCTTCTGTCTCAGACCTGGAGTGGCAGGTCTTCAGGCAGAAGCTTCAAACCTTCTCTGCATTCCTTGTTTTCTAGTCCAGGCAGAATTGGACCAGGTGCTCACAGAGTTGACTGGAAATTATAATTCTGTTTTATTAATTTGGAGTTTCTTTTTTTCTGCATTGGAACAAAATGACAGCCTTTTGCTGGTTTTCCTGATGGAACTGTGCTGAAATGTCCCCTTCTGGGTGGAAAGCTCCATGTTTTTCATCTTTGTGTTCCCCTGTGTCTGGGAGCAGCCCAGCATTTATCGCATCCTCAAAGCTGCCTTTGCATTTGCAAGATGCAGAGGGGAAAAAAGACCGAAAGAAATATTTTCGAGTCACGTATAACTGATTTCAGCGTTCACTTTTGCTGATCTCCCGCTAGTACCTTGCAAGCCCTTTTAAGTACAAAGTGTTTAACACCCTCCCTCTCCCGAAATCCCTCTGTCGCTCCATCTCCCTTTCCAGCGCTGCGCTCCCTGTGCCCGCGGTGCCCCGAGGGGAGGGAGGCTCTCGCCATCCCCTGGGAGCTCCCGGGCGCTGCACTGGGTCTGTCCCCAGGAAAGGGGAGTGCTGGGGGCAGCTGCGGGCTCTGCCAGCTCTCCACTGCCAGCCAGGGATCCGCTGCCGTGCCCGGGGAGGGAGCCCGGCGGCGGGGAGGAGGGCGGGGGTGCCCGCTGCCCTCACTTGCACAACAGGCACATGCACAGACACAGCCAGCCCTGCAAACTGCCTCTGGCTCCGCCTGGGCCCGGCCTGGCAGCCGGGGGAGGAGGAGGAGGAGGAGGAGGAGGAGGAGGAGGAAGAGGCAGAACTGTTCCCTTTTATGGGCCGAGATGCGTCCGGCGTGGTGTGGGAGCGCCTGGCAGGGAGATCCTGCGCTGGGAGCCCTGCACAGCCCCGGCACAGCCCCGGCACAGCCCCGGCACTGCCCTGGCACTGCCCTGGCCAGCCCTGGCACTGCCCTGGCACTGCCCCGGCACAGCCCCGGCACATCCCCGGCACAGCCCTGGCACTGCACTCACACAGCCCCGGCACAGCCCTGGCACTGATCTCACACAGCCCTGGCACTGCCCTGGCACTGCACTCACACAGTCCCGGCACAGCCCTGGCACTGCCCCGGCACTGCCCTGGCCAGCCCTGGCACTGCCCTGGCACTGCACTGGCACTGCACTCACACAGCCCCGGCACATCCCCGGCACAGCCCTGGCACAGCCCTGGCACTGCCCTGGCACTGCCCTGGCACTGCCCTGGCACAGCCCCGGCACAGCCCCGGCACTGCCCTGGCACTGCCCTGGCACTGCACTCACACAGTCCCGACACAGCCCTGGCACTGATCTCACACAGCTCCGGTACTGCCCTGGCACTGCCCTGGCACAGCCCTGGCACTGCACTCACACAGTCCCGACACTGCCCTGGCACTGATCTCACACAGCTCCGGTACTGTTCTGGCGCTGCCCTGACACTGCCCCGGCCCTGTACCTCAGCCCCAGCCTCGGTGTCCCTCAGGACCATGCCAGGTTTGTTCCCAGGCTCAGTGTCCCTCAGGACCATGCCAGGTTTGGCTCCAGGCTCGGTGTCCCTCAGGACCATGCCAGGTGTGTTCCCAGGCTCAGTGTCCCTCAGGACCATGCCAGGTTTGTTCCCAGGCTCGGTGTCCCTCAGGACCATGCCAGGTTTGTTCCCAGGCTCGGTGTCCCTCAGGACCATGCCAGGTTTGGCTCCAGGCTCGGTGTCCCTCAGGACCATGCCAGGTTTGTTCCCAGGCTCAGTGTCCCTCAGGACCATGCCAGGTTTGGCTCCAGGCTCAGTGTCCCTCAGGACCATGCTGGGTGTGTTCCCAGGCTCGGTGTCCCTCAAGACCATGCCAGGTTTGTTCCCAGGCTCGGTGTCCCTCAGGACCATGCCAGGTTTGGGCGCTGCCGCTGCCTCACCTGCAGAGGGGTCCCGCAGGGGGGCTCGGCTTTCTCGCTGCTCTGGGTGGCCACGCTGGGGTTGCTGGAGCTGATGAGCACGGGGGAGCTGATCTCCAGCGCCGGGCGGTCGGTGGGCGAGTGCACCATGCGGTTCAGGGTGTTGAGGGCCGTGGTGATGGAGAACTGCCGCAGACTTTTCCGTCTGGAGTCAGGCACCTTGGGGAAAGCCGCCGGCTCCGTGGCCTTGGCCTTGGGAGACGCCGTTTGCAGGGACGCGCCCTTGGACTGGGGGGACCAGTGGCTTTTGCTGGCCTGCAGGAGCTGCTGAGCAGAGCTGCTGGGCTGGAAGAGACAGCAGGAGATGGGATGGGCTTTCAGAAGTTACACCTGGCACAGCCCTCCACTGTTCTGTTCCCCTTTCCCATCTGGCAGCAGAGCTGCGGGCAGGGGTCAGCTGGTGTTACAGGCTATCTTTAAAATCTTGGGGCTCTGTCATTTCTCTCATCTGTTGTCAGTGACGAATTCTGGGTGTAGAATTCCCAATTCAAAGCTGACAGCAAAATTAAATTTTGTTTGAAAGACTCGTGCTAAGACAAGGGGTTACTGAGGATGAGCGCTCCCCCCGATACGCTCCTTGCCCAAAGCTCTGGCTGGCAGAGGTGCTGGGAGAGCTGTACTCAATAACTCTAAATCAGAAGGGATGTTTAGACTCACTGCCCTTTCCCTGGCACATGTGCTGGCACACAGGGGTGCACCTGGCAGCAGGACAACCAAACTCTGCAGCTGAGGGTATGGCCTGGGCTCAGAGAGGCCCTCACTCATGCTGGCATTCCCTGCAGGATCAGATCCAGCAGGTCTGTCTCTGTCAGCTGGAACACTCATGGCCTGATGCTGCTCCCATTGAAAAAATCCTGACTTGTTGAGGATTGGGGTTGAGGAGGGAGAGGCCCCGAGTTTGCATACGGGCAGTGATCACACAGGACTTCTTGGAAACTGCTGATCAGCATGTTAGCAGCAAAGGGCATGTGGTGACAGTGTTTTTCACCACGATGGGTGCCAGAGGAATTAATCATGATCTACTGTTGACATTGATGAATTGCAAAACTTGGAGAATCTCACCCACTCGTGGGAAGCAATGTGCTGGATGCCTGGGATGGACAGGGAGACATGGCAGGAGAGGTACAGGAGGCTCCCAGATGTTGTCATTTCACAAGAGGAATGGTTTCCTCTTTTTCCCTCTCCAAAATAAGGTTTAAAGCCCACAGTATGTGTGTAGGTACCCATGTGCCATGGCCATCCTGTCATGTCTGTGAGTAAACTGGAAACATTTTTCTGCCTATGTAAATCCCAGGAGACATGATAAAATGGGGCACAAACTGCATGTCAGAGCCAGGAGAGCTTTGTGTCTCCCACAGTAGCCCTACCTTTCCCTTCTCTAGAATTAATTTCTAATTCTTTGGTGGCTGTATGTATCCCTTAACTAACTCGTGTCTTTTAATGCTGGACTTGAAGAAGTCATTACTGAAGTTAAAATTATTTCATTAAATGAAAAAGACATTTAAAAAATATATATTAGAGCTTCAAATAAGATGTTTTGCTTCTGTCCTCCTATAAAACAGCCACAAAGCAGAGCTTGCCATAATTATGGGCATTACAAGTATTAATTTTATTTCTAGGAACTGGTGCCGGTGCCATTTACACCCTGCATCTCAAGCTAAACTGCCCAGCACAATTAAGGTCTAGACCGGTGCTGACAGAGCTGTGCTGGGGAGCCGGTGGCTGGAAGGTCTCTGGAGCCACAGCCCCTGGAACTCCGCCTGTGACGCTCTGAGCTGGCACCAGCCGGGGCTGTCCAGCTCCTGGGGATGCTGCTGGTCACCCTGCACTCCTGGGGATGCTGCTGGTCACCCTGCACTCCTGGGGATGCTGCTGATCACCCTGCACTGCTGGGGATGCTGCTGATCACCCTGCCTGGGCTCCTGGGGATGCTGCTGATCACCCTGCACTCCTGGGGATGCTGTCAGTCACCCTGCACTCCTGGGGATGCTGCTGATCACCCTGCACTCCTGGGGATGCTGCTGATCACCCTGCACTCCTGGGGATGCTGCTGATCACCCTGCACACACTCCTGGGGATGCTGTCCGTCACCCTGCACTCCTGGGGATGCTGCTGGTCACCCTGCACTCCTGGGGATGCTGCCGGTCACCCTGCACTCCTGGGGATGCTGCTGATCACCCTGCACACACTCCTGGGGATGCTGCTGGTCACCCTGCACTCCTGGGGATGCTGCTGGTCACCCTGCACTCCTGGGGATGCTGCTGGTCACCCTGCACACACTCCTGGGGATGCTGCTGGTCACCCTGCACTCCTGGGGATGCTGCTGATCACCCTGCACACACTCCTGGGGATGCTGCTGATCACCCTGCACTCCTGGGGATGCTGCTGATCACCCTGCACACACTGCTGGGGATGCTGCTGGTCACCCTGCACTCCTGGGGATGCTGCTGATCACCCTGCACTCCTGGGGATGCTGCTGATCACCCTGCACTCCTGGGGATGCTGCTGATCACCCTGCACTCCTGGGGATGCTGTCGGTCACCCTGCACTCCTGGGGATGCTGCTGATCACCCTGCACTCCTGGGGATGCTGCTGGTCACCCTGCCCGGGCTCCTGGGGATGCTGCTGATCACCCTGCACTCCTGGGGATGCTGTCGGTCACCCTGCCCGGGCAGTCGGGGGGTGCTGCTGGCAGTGGGGGCCGAGGGGCTGCAGGACCCCCAGGGAGCTGCACAGAGCTCCCGAGGAGCCGGGCACAGCCCTGCGGGCGGTACCTTCTGGAAGGTCAGGATGTCCTTGCTGTCGGCCGGGGCCCGGCCCCGCAGGTCCAGGCTGTAGAGCGGGCGGGGCAGGGGCAGGTGCTTGATGACCTGCACGGAGCTGGCTGGGAAAACGCCGCTGATGCCGTTGAGCTCGCCCAGGTACCAGTTCTCATCCAGCTGCCGCAGCAGGACGATGGTGTCCCCCTTGTTGAAGCGCAGCTCCCCGGGGTTGTGCCCGCGGTAGGTGTACAGGGCCCTGGCTCGTGGAACCTGGGGGGACAAGAAACAGCCCCGTCCGACACAGAGCTCCCCAAAAGCGTTCCTAATTAATGGGAAAAAAATGCAGAGGTCTAAGGCTTAAGCATGCATTTATTAGGATTAACTACCCACATCCTTCCTTGATGGGTTTTACTAATGAAGACAAGCTCCCAAATACTTATGCTAAGTGTGTATCAAGATGAAAAGCAGGCTGGACTTGTTTAAGAATATTAAGAAACAGTTAAGGCCTTAAACTAGTCTTCCCATGGGATCTTACTGCCTGCTATAAGGGCTCCTCCAACACAATATCTATTTTAATGACCCAGGTATTTCTATTTCAGAAGGACTGGAGGCTACAGCCATCGACCTGGTGGCCGTCACCCACCAGGAGAACGCAGCAGAGCAGGGTGAGTGCAGGTTCTGCGCTCCTGTGGCTCTATCCCTGCTTTAACACATGACTGTGGGTTTATTTCAGCCTTTTCCTGGCTTATGGGAAGAACTGGCTTAATGTTATCATTGTTGCAGCTTGACATGACATGGAAGAGATGTGCCAAACCCAGAAGAGGTGCAGGGGTGTTGTGATCTTGACTCACCAGCATGAAGTGGCCAAGTTCCCCTGAAGCAGCTATTGTGCTGAGCCCTGTGTGCACCAGGGCTCTGTGTGGAGCTCCTGGGCACAGAGCAGCACTTTGAGGGGACAGCCCAAACTCTGAGCTCCATTCCTGGCCTCTTAGCTGGTGGCACAGCTGTGCGAGCTCCGTGCTGGGACATTGGTGTGCTGGGATTTTCCCTGGCTCTACAGCCTGGATCAGCTTTCAGCAGAAGCGCCGGTACCCGGGGACAAGGTTCAGCTGCTTCCTCCCTGGGTTCTGCACATCTGGATTGTCCTTCTCTCTTTAGAGGCTGCCAGCTGCTGTGGCATGCTGAGGAGCGTGCCCTGCAGTTTCCCCACGGTCACCCCCTCCCACAGGAGGCTTCTGTTCAGTGACACATTCCAGATTTCCTGCCTTTTTCTGAGCATTTCCCCACATCCACCCGTGTCTGTGCCCAGGGCTCAGGCAGGACTCCTGCAGAGCTCCCTCTCTCTCAGTCACTTTTCAGAGGTCAGGAGGGTAGACATGGGTTTCATGAGGGTAGACAATAGTTTCCAGAAGTGTGGAAAAGATTGAATTTCCCATGGAAATTGTTAAGTTTTTGGAAAGAGGGCATCTTCCAGCATCCCCAAACCCTGATGCCTGGTAGGGAAAAGGAACCAAGAAGAGGAAAATTTCATGTACTGCTTTTACTTCAAAGCCTTTGAAATGGGAAGCAATTAGTTTAATGTTTAGTTCTAATTAAATCATTCTCTCTCTTAATTTGTGCTCCCAGTAAACAATGTGCTTGGCTCAGTGACACAGACAGCACATCGCTGGGAGAAAAGCAGCAGGAAAGGGAGGCTTGGGCCAGTGCTGCTCTCCATCAGAAGAGCAGGGATCACATCTGTGCCAGGGCTGTGCAAACACAGCTGGACAGTGAGGAGAGCAGCCTGGGGACACAGAACAGGGACAGCAGCTCTCCCTCCGGGCCACCGGCAGCTGCTGCACCAGCGCGGGGGACACAGAGCTCGGATTGCCTCGGGAGCAGCCAGAAAACAAACGGGGCTTTCACAAAGGGCTTGGGAAGGAGGAGCAGCAACGTCTGGGATGTGAGGGAACGGCAGGACACGGCAAAACATTAAAGGCAGCATGAACGAGTTATGGAAATGTATTAAAAAGAAGAGAAACTCTGAAATGAAATGCATATCTGGTGCTAACTGGGAGCAGGGAGCAAGCAACAGAGTGCTGAGAGTCTGGAATATTCTTCCTTCAGCAGGCAAAGGGATGAGACAGCAGGGCAGACCGGGATAAATGCCCGTGTTTAGGTGTGTTTGTGGTGCTAACTCTGGCTGAACACATCCCTCCACTTGGATGCATGGATGGTTGGATGAATGGGTTCTTTCTTCCTCTGACCACACTCACAACCTTCAGCTCTTCCCCTCCTCTTTAACCCTTTCCTCACACTTTTCTGCCCTTTCAAATCTCCCTACCCAACTCAGCTTTTTCCAACATCTGTAAGTATTTTAATTTTTTTAAAAGAAATTTTGTTTGGCTTGTGAGATACTGAGGAAAAATGTCCAATTGATTTCCCAATTCTTTATTTGGGACATAAACTAAGCCTTTACCTACCCTCAAGGAGCAACTAATGTGGTTTTTACTGTACAGGCCAGTCACAAAATAAAGCTGCAAGCTGAAGATTTCAGAAAGACACGCAAAGTCCCTGTTTCTTAAGGTGTTTGCAGGGTGTAAAAGAACAACGGAACCAGGCTGTGTCAGCCAGGGTGCTGGGGCTGGGGATGGTCACGGGCCATCCCCTCTCTGCTGCAGCTGCAGCTCTGAGCTGCTCTGAGCCCTGTCTCAGCCTGGGCTGCTCTCTGCCCACTCCTGCTGTCCCAGATCCTCTGCAAGGGATCTGTTTTGCTTTATGTAAAGTAGGTTAATTGCAAAGGCAGAAACTGGGGTGCTAATTAACCTGTGATAAAGACAAGGAGTGCCTGGAGGTGGCTGAGGGCAGAGGGGGAGCTTTCTTGGGCCAGAACATGCTCCTGGCAGGGGGAGGAGGACCTGCTTTGTTTTCATGGGCTCATCTCCCGTTTGTATGTCCAGCTGCTTTTAGCTAATCCAAAGCAGCATTTCATTTTAGCAGGGTGGGAGCAGCAGCAAGTGCTCAGAATTGCCCACGCTGGCTGGTCCCTCCTGCAGCCTTGGACTCTGCTGAACATCCCAGTGAGAAAACCCTGGGAGCAGCCTTGGGAAAAGCTCAGCTGAAAGTTTGTGTAGAGTATTGCTGCCCAGTAGCAGAGAGAGAGAATCTACAGTGAAGAAACCAGTTTTGGGGGTGCCTGGAACATTTTTCGATGCTGCTTCATTTTTCCTGATTTTCCTCTCTGCTTTCTCTTCCATCATGCCTGAGTGAGACCCAGGAGTTACTTCAGGCTCTCAGGGTGGCTGAGCCCCAGGTGCCCCTTGCCAGGGGGGTGCCTGGAGAGAGTGGGGGAGCCCTGGGGAGAGAAGGCAGCAGGCAGTGCCAGGAGTGGAGCAGAACCCCTCTGCACCAGCACCGTCTCTGCGGGAGATGCTGTTCTCTCCTTGGCCACTCTGCCAGCAGGGATGGTCATGGCAGATGCACTTCAACTCCTTGTCCCCATTCTCAGTGGATTTGAGGCCAGTAAGGGAGAAGAGATTTCATTTTTTTCACTATTTTTGGCATTTGGCATCAGTTGTGCTGGGCAGACATCCAATGCCTCTGAGTCTCCCTCCGCACAAAACAAAGATTAAAAATATGTATATGTGTGTGAGGAAGCAATTTGGGGCATCTCTTCCCAGCAGAGAAATGCACTCTGTGATTATCTGCAATGAGCAGGGTATAACTCCTCACATTCAGCAGGGGAGCTGCTGAACGTCTCTGCAGTCAATCCCAAGGGATGGATCTGATGGGAGCTGCCCACAGGAGACAGGACAGAGCAGGCAGTGTGAATGGCTCACCCTGAGTGTCCAGTGACCCCAGGACAGAGCAGGCAGTGTGAATGGCTCACCCTGAGTGTCCAGTGACCCCAGGACAGAGCAGGCAGTGTGAATGGCTCACCCTGAGTCTCCACTGACCCCAGGACAGAGCAGGCAGTGTGAATGGCTCACCCTGAGTGTCCACTGACCCCAGGACAGAGCAGGCAGTGTGAATGGCTCACCCTGAGTGTCCAGTGACCCCAGGACAGAGCAGGCAGTGTGAATGGCTCACCCTGAGTGTCCACTGACCCCAGGACAGAGCAGGCAGTGTGAATGGCTCACCCTGAGTGTCCACTGAGACAGGACAGAGCAGGCAGTGTGAATGGCTCACCCTGAGTGTCCACTGACCCCAGGACACATCTGAGGGCACAGCCCAGGCCATGCTCCTGCTGAGCTGTGACTCACACTGGGCATTATCCACACGCTGCCACTGAAGGAAGTGCACATGTCAGTGTTTTATAGAGATGATCAATGACATCTCCATCCCTTCTGATTACTGAGAGCTGCCTCCAGCATCCTGCCACAACTGCCCATGTCTCCGTGGCATGAATGAACCCCATCACCTGCTGTGTGCTCAGCTAGCACAGTTCAGGGCTCTGCAGGATCCAGGTGGATGAAAAGAGCTATTTGAATGTAAATTAATTGCCATTACAATTCTGTTTTTCTGCATTTCAGCAGAGGAGATAACTTCAGCCTTGTCACAGGGAACAAAACCTTCAAAAGTGAACTTGTCATTTCAATCTCTTCACATAATTATATTCTGAGGATTCAGACAGTTGGGTGGTTTCTGAATTATTTCTTCCCTGAGGAGGATTGTTCCTGTCTTCCAAGCACACGTAGACTGTGTGCACAAAGCCAGTCCCTCCTGCTCACGTCAGCCCTGGAGCTGCCCCAATCCCTCCTGGGCCTGCCCAAAGGGGAGGCCAGCACTGGCCATGGCTAATGCTGGTGGCCACCTGCTCCTGAGCCAACTGGGCATCGTGGGGAGATGCTGGGGATGTGAATTGCATGGATTTAGCTGCTTTTGTGCTGCTCCATCTGCATGGCTGAAGCTGCTGGGACAATGGCAGAGGGAGTGGGAGCAGCTCTGCCCTTTGCTCACTCACAGCCCTGGAGTACCATGGCATCAAGGCTCACATCACTTCTGAACATGGCCTGGCTTTGGCATGCAAAGGTGACACAGAAAATGGAGGAAATGATTAAAGAAAACACAGAGCAGCTTCTCTGATGCAGAGGATGAGCGATGCTGAGGCTCCAGTGCCGGCAGCCAGCCCTGAGAGGAGCGCCTGGCCATGTGCTGGTGCTGCTGCCAGGGCTGCCCAGGAGCACACAGCTGGGTCAGGCTCCACTTTGCTATGATGTGAAACACGGGGAACGCTCAGCTGAGCAGGAGGAATGCCAGGGCTGGAGCTGGAGCAGAGTGTGGCTTTGCTCCTGAGTGCTGGCAGAGCTACAGGGGCACAGGGAGAGCAGGGACAGCTCTGAAAGGGAGGACGTGGCAGGGGCGTGCTGGGGACCAGGCGCCAGCCAGCTCAGGCTGAACGAAACCCTCTCACACCTCTTGGCTCGCTGCTCTGGATCAGATGAGTCTGTGCTGCTGTCAGCAGTCCCGGGCAGTGGTTAACTTGTGTGTCATGGCTTTAAGCTGCACGGAAAACAAACTGTGTCAGCCCTTGGCGTGCCCAGTCATGATGCTCTGCTTCAGCAGCACTGTTCTCAGAAGAGACTGTTTGTTGTGCAGGGAGGAAACCTGCATCCTGCTCCCTCCTGCTGCTCCTGCGCCCTGTCCTGCTGCCTCAGTGGCCTCCCTGCACCGGGAAAGGGAGCTCTGATGTGGCTCCTCAGCCAGCGCTGCCAGCCCTGGGCAACGTGGCCATCTCTGCCAGTGGGCAGCGGGCCTGGACGCTCTGCAAGCCGAGCTGGTGCTGGCAGCAGGGAGGGAGAGCTCTCCCATGTCCCACCTGCTGCCTCCAGCCCTGGCACGCTGCAGAGCTGCATGGCACTGTGCCTCCTTCCCACCCTTCCCTCTGGAGGGACAGCGACAAACTCAGGCCAGCCACCAGCTGCACGGACACAGGGACGTGGCCAGAGAACAGCGGGGACAATGGGAGAGGAGGGGGACTCAGAGGCTCCTGGCTGACCACGGCACTGCGCAGGTGAGCTCGCAAAGGAGCCCTGCTGTGCTATTCCTGACTCGCCATCTGAGCCTGACTCATTGCCTTGGAAACAAATTAAAACACTTTTATGTGTTTGCAGCTTGGTACCTAATTTTGTAAAACCAGGGAAACTGGCTCCTGCTGCTGGCTGTGGAGGTCTTTGGGCTTTCCACTGCCCGGGGCACCACCCAGGAGTGCCCTGTGCTGGCTCTTGCTCACACAGATTTTGGGGGGTTTGTTGTCCTCACTCTCTCTGTAGTAGGTACAAGTGCTAGAATTACATGCAGAGGGAGAAACACACCAATGCTTGGCACAAGGGGCCACCAGCACTGTGGGAGCAGCTCCTCGTTCTGCTCGAGTGAGATGAGCCCTGACAGGACACAGCAGTGGGGGAGACCTGGGACAAATCCTTTCTCCACAAAGGCCGTAAGAGCACACAGAATTTTGTAGCCAGATGAAGCATCCCTGTGTGCAGCTGAGGGGCTCTGTGGTGGCCCCAGCAGCTGTGGGGTGTGAGGATGCTGTGGCAGGCAGAGGCCAGGCTGGCAGCACCGCGGGTGTGACATCCCCAGAGCGCTTGGCCAGCCCCAGGGGACGGCACACACATTTGGAGGTCCTCGCTGGGAACTGCTGGGGGTTTGGGGAGGGTGGGAAGGGGGTTGGCCCAGTGAGGGAGCCAGGAAACTCTCTTGCCTCTGCCAGGTGCAAACATGGAGTTTGCTTTGAACAAGACTTCAAGAAGCTCCAGCAACCCAAGTCCTGTCTGTCAAATGCAGAAAGGAGTTGGAGATGATTCTGGAGGAGAAGAAAACACCAAGACGCAAGCACTATCTATAGACGTCCGTGTGAAGGTGGGACGTTGGAGTGCAGAGTATTTTTATCCCAATAGAGGTGTTATCTGTCTATCTCCCATGAAATGCTGGAAGGGGGTGTTGAGCGCTCAGTTCATGCGAAGAGAAAATAGCCCAAGTCACAGTTAAATCTGCGTGGTCCGTGTTTTCCTAAGGCAAGCTGTCATACTCGGAACTTTTTTCCTCTGGCTCACTGTCCCATGCTTGTTGCATGACAAAGTTCAGCACCCAAGCAGCTGTTCAGGGGCCTGGATGGAGTTTTGCCATGTGCAGGGTGCAGCTGGGTCATCCTCTCCCCCTGACGAGGAGTGGGAGGCTCGTGCACACCTCAGCACACGTGGCCTGTTTGCTCACCAGCTCACGCTGGGGCTGCAGCCAGCTGAGGAGGAGCTTCAGCACAAGCTGTAACCACACCTGGCACATGCCAGGGGCAGCTCCTAAGAGTTCAAAGGCTTCAGCGTGCCTTATTTACACATACACCTCCCAGCAAGTCCTTTTATGCTTAAATTCCAGACAGTTTGTTATGTGGAGATTCTGCAAATCCGAAGTCCTGTCCTCTCTGCGTTGATGTTCAGGATCTGAAGGCCTGGCTGGGGTGCCAGGAGCAGCTGTGGGGCAGTGCAGGGGCCCAGAGCTGGGGGAACACAGCCAGGCCGTGCTTATGCATGGACAGGTCCATGTGCACAAACCCAGCACGTGCCCAGCCACGTTAGCTCGTAGGAAGTGGATTCAAAAGGGATTTAAATGCCAGCAAATAAATCGCTTGGGATGAGCTGTAATTAGAAAATTCCCTGTTTTTTAACAACTGGCTCTGGGAAATTCCTGACCACAAACCCAGCGCTGTATTTGTGCTAATCCAGCAGCTCTGTGGGGGCCTGCTTGCTCCTCCTGCTCAGAAAGAGACGAGCTCTTGGCTTGCTGGGTGATGGGGGATTGATTTTATTTTTTGCCTTCATGGATGCTCATGAGCATGAAGAGCAAAGAGCTGGCAAGGAAACATCTCTGCTGAGAGAGAAACTTTGATCAAACTTGTGATGTTCTCAGCTCCAGGGAGTAAAGGAAGTTTTTTTATAGAACAGCCTTGGTAAAGCCAAATGCTGGCCCCTATCCTGGATGGGTGGTGGCTCTGGCTGCAGAGCTGTGTGAGGCACATCACTTGCAGTTGCTCTGTAGCACAAGGATAGTGTTGGGGTAATCAGCAGCCCTTGCAGGTTGGAGCAGTCTGTTTTTTGGTGACCTCCAGCTGCAGCAGCACATGGGCACTGCAGTTTGAGTAGCCAGGGGAGAGCTGTGCTGGGGTGAGCAGCACTGCAGGGCAGCTGCTCTCACCACGATTCTTGAATAAAATAATCTGCTCTGAGGTTCACAAACATCTGGAGGTCTCTGCTTACCCAGATTGCTTCAGGTGACCCTGGAAGCATCCATGTGGCAGGGTGCTGACAAATCACCCTCATCACTGTCTCATTTTTGCACTGCACAGGCACTTTCAAAGGTGTCCCTGCTGTGCTGGGTGACGTGCTGCTGTCACTGAGTGCCAGCTTAGGGGAGGCTCCAAATCCATCACCATCCCACTGGAGTACCCAAAGTAACATCTGGTCCTGAATGCAGGTATTTAAAACCACTAAAACCAAAATGTGACTAATAGGTTACATTCTTCACCTTGCAGCAGAGGATTCCAAAGTGTTTTATAATTAAGTACCTAATTAAGTGTAAGAGCATTTCACTGTAATGTGTTTTATATCCCATCCAAGAGAGGCACAGGAGCTCAGAGGTCTGTCCCAGTGCCAGGGAGTCAGCCACAGCCACTGCTTCCCCAGCACTCACTGGCTCTGCTGATTCCCAGGAGTTTGGTCTTAAGTTGCTCTTAAAAGCTCTTGGGAGCTATAGATGGATGGATGTTGCCATTATACACCAGCAGCAAGTTCCTACCTGTCCTGAGAACCAGGTAAAGAAACACAAAATGAATGAGAGAGAAGAAAACCAGACAAGCGTATTTGTGCTCTTTTATCCAGGGCCAGGAGAGTCCAATTGGAAAAACTACCACCTTTTCCTTGTCAGCTGGAATGGTGCCCAGGACAGCAGTGGCTGCAGCCTGTCCCTGTCGCTCTGGCCCTTGCACCGATGGCCCCAGCAGCTCCTGCAGCTCCCAGCGAGGGTCTCGGTCAGAGCAGGGGCCCTGCCAGGAGCCAGTGGCAGCCCGAGGAGCTGCCAGGGTGCCCCTGGCCCCGTTCCCCGGGGTGCTGTGGCCAGGAGAGTGCTCTGGGCAGTGCCACTCGCCGCCCCCAGCCTGTCCCTGGCTGTGCCACACCGGGAAAGGGACACGGTGCCTCGGGCTCAGGCCTGCACAGGGGGAACACAGAGAGAGAGAGAGCAGCTCCCCAGGGGTGCCTGCTCGGGTGTGTGATCCATCCAGATCCCTCACCCACACCACAGAGATTCCCTGGGACACACGTGCCAGCTCAGAGCCACAGGACAGGCATGGCACCTGTGCTGTGCCAGCTCAGAGCCACAGGACAGGCATGGCACCTGTGCTGTGCCAGCTCAGAGCCACAGGACAGGCATGGCACCTGTGCCGTGCCAGCTCAGAGCCACAGGACAGGCATGGCACCTGTGCCGTGCCTGCCCAGCCTCTACAGCTCCCAGCTCTGGCCAGGCTCTGCCATCCAAAGCCCTTTCAGCCAAGCTTGAGTGCTGCTGGAAGGTTTTACAGACATTGTACAGAACAGTTCAGGTGAGACAAATGGAAATCCAGGAATATAATGTGGGAAAGGTGAAGACACAAGTCTCTACCCTGAATTCCATCTCAGCCAAGCTCTTTTAACGGGTCTAATATCAATTCCTCATTATTCGAGAAAAGCTTTTGTGTTATTAAAGAAAATGAAGGAAAGAACTTAGAATTTTAAAATTAGCCTAGTAAATCATCCCTAGGTACAGTTGTGAGTCAAATTTAATATTTTTAACTAGTGAAAATCAAGAACTTTGGAAGTAACAACAGCAGCAGCATTGGGCACCCCCCCTTCTTTTACAGTGCAGGGAAACTGAGGTGCAGCTATGGAAATACCTTCTCCACCACTAACAGTTACAGCTCTGCAATTACTGACTTAATCGCTATCAGTCAAAAGCAGTGTATTGCCCAAAAGTCCAAGCACCTGAAATGCCCTCAAAAGCCAGGAAGCATCTGAAAACTCTGGGAGAAAAGAGCTGGTCGGAAGTTTTTGTAGGGAGAAAGGCTTTGTCTCAGCCTGGGAGTCAATTTCTGCTGCGGTGAACTTGAAACAGTCAAATATCACATCGAAACAGCAGCCAAATTTGCAAACGAAACACTCAGTCTCACTTCAAACACTGCAGTGCTGCTAACAGGGAAAGTTCCTGGCTCCGGGCACGCAGCAGGAACCTTTCTATGCTCGTGGGCAAAAGAAAGAACTAAGAATCTCCTTACCCCTTCCATGTGAACCCTGGGATTCGTTGCCAGCCGGTGCTGGTGCAGCTGCAGCCCCCTGGGGACCCTCCTGATGGAGGCGGGGGAGGAGAGGAGCCCGGACCTCTGGATCGAGCCGAACCTGGTGACGTTTTGTCCACACCGGACTCCATCCAGGAGGCGAATGAGGAGCAGGTTGGAGGGCAGCTGCTCAATGCTGCCCAGGACCAGGGTCCTGCACTCGGGGCACCGGAGCTCCTTCTGGGATTTCAGGATCCTCTGCAGACACGGCTTGCAGAACGTGTGCTGGCACGGCAGCACCTTCGCTGTGGCGTCGAGCTTTTCAAAGCACACGGGACACTCCAACAGGTCAAGGAGAGCCAAGTCATCCATGTTCAGTGCGGAGCCCCTTCAGGAGAGGAGCCAGGGCCATCCACAGCCCGCATGCAGCGGAGCCGGCTGAGATGCCTTCCTCCTCCTGCGAGAGGCAGAGCCTGGGCTCAGGCAGCAATCCTGCACGGAGGGCGAGGAGGAGGAAGCAGGGAGCAGGGAGCAGAGCTGCTGCGCTGCCGGAGCGTGGAACGCAGCCTCCTACATCCAGAGCTGCGGCCGGCAGCCAATGTGCGAGCGCCCTCGCTGCGCCTGCAGCTTCGCAGTGACTCACCCTGAGTCAGCCCGAGCCAGGGGACGGCTCTAACCCTAACCCTAACCCTAATCCTAATCCTAATCCTAATCCTAACCCACCCTAACCCTAACCATAACCCTAATCCTAATCCTAACCCACCCTAACCATAACCCTAACCCTAACCGGGCACAGCCGGGCAGGCTGCAGCGCTCCCGCTCCGCAGGGCTGACACGGCACGGAAGAATTGAGCGGCTCAGGAGATGGGAGTCGCTGATCAACATCAGCCCGAGCTGTCGGTGCCGGGCTCGGCTCGCTCCCCGCTCCTTCAGCTGCCCGGGGCTGGCGGGCAGTGCCGGGGCTGGCCCCGCAGTGCCATCCTCGCCCGGTTTGGCTGCCTCGGCTCGCTGAATCAGCCCCGAGCGATTCCTCCTCCCACGGCCCGGAGCCGCCCAGCCTGCTGGGCCGGGGCTGTGCGCTGCGGCGGGCGCTCGGCGGGGATCAAGCCCGGGCGTGCAGCGGCCGCGGGGCCCCGCAGCTCAGCCGCGATGGCCCGAGGAGCCGGGACAGCCCCGGTACCGGGGCCTGGCACCGGGGCCGGCTGCGGGAGCAGATCGTGCCACAGCCGCTCCGGAGCCGGCTCCCTGCGCCCGCTGCTCCCGACGGGCAGCGACAGCTCCAGCCTCGCACTGCCGGGGATGGGGACACGGGGACAGAGCCCGGCCAACGGGGATGGGGACACAGGGACAGAGCCAGCGGGGATGGGGACACAGGGACAGCGCCCGGCCAACGGGGATGGGGACACAGGGACAGAGCCAGCGGGGATGGGACACAGGGACACAGCCAGCGGGGATGGGGACACAGGGACACAGCCAGCGGGGCTGGGACACAGGGACACAGCCAGCGGGGATGGGGACACAGGGACACAGCCAGCGGGGATGGGACACAGGGACACAGCCAGCGGGGATGGGGACACAGGGACACGGCCAGCGGGGCTGGGACACAGGGACACAGCCAGCGGGGATGGGACACAGGGACAGAACCAGCGGGGATGGGGACACAGGGACAGCGCCCGGCCAGCGGGGCTGGGGACACAGAGCCGGGGACACAGGGACAGCGCCCGGCCAACGGGGATGTGACACAGGGACACAGCCAGCGGGGATGGGGACACAAGGACACAGCCAACGGGGATGGGGACACAGGGACACAGCCAGCGGGGCTGGGACACAGGGACAGAACCAGCGGGGATGGGACACAGGGACACAGCCAGCGGGGATGGGGGCACAGGGACAGAACCAGCGGGGATGGGGACACAGGGACAGCGCCCGACCAACGGGGATGGGACACAGGGACAGAGCCAGCGGGGATGGGACACAGGGACACAGCCAGCGGGGCTGGGACACAGGGACACAGCCAGCGGGGATGGGGACACAGGGACACAGCCAGCGGGGATGGGGACACAGGGACACAGCCAGCGGGGCTGGGACACAGGGACAGAACCAGCGGGGATGGGACACAGGGACACAGCCAGCGGGGATGGGGGCACAGGGACAGAACCAGCGGGGATGGGGACACAGGGACAGCGCCCGACCAACGGGGATGGGACACAGGGACAGAGCCAGCGGGGATGGGACACAGGGACACAGCCAGCGGGGCTGGGACACAGGGACACAGCCAGCGGGGATGGGGACACAGGGACACAGCCAGCGGGGATGGGACACAGGGACACAGCCAGCGGGGATGGGACACAGGGCCGGGGACACAGGGACAGAGCCCGGCCAGCGGGGCTGGGACACAGGGACACAGCCAACGGGGATGGGGACACAGGGACACAGCCAGCGGGGATGGGACACAGGGACAGCGCCCGGCCAGCGGGGCTGGGGACACAGGGACAGCGCCAGCGGGGATGGGACACAGGGCCGGGGACACAGGGACAGCGCCAGCGGGGTGGGACACAGGGCCGGGGACACAGGGACACTCTTGTGTGCCTTCTGCTGCCGTCACCCGCGCCCCAGCAGCTCCCAGTCTGCCCAGTCTGTCCAGTCGCAGGCTGGTCGGGAATGGGCTGCTGCTGGGGCACAGCCGGTGCTGAGCACGGGCAGCCCCTGCTCCCTGCGGGCAGGGTCCGTGTGCGAGCCCAGCCCGGGGACAGCCGAGCCCGGCACAGCCAGAGGGGTCTGAGCGAGGCGCTGCCTTGGCAAGGGAGGCCAGGGACCATCCCAGACACCTGTAATTTGCATTCCCTTTATCAGTTGAATTCCTATCTCGGGCCTGCCTGCCCGCACATACTGATGGATTGCCTAAGGACAGCAGGAGGGGCAGTTAAGGTCCAAGACCATTTTCCTTACAAACCTTGTCGTGTTTCAGCCCTGTGTTTTCAACATAAGAGTACTGCAAATATGGGACGACGAGACTGTAAATCCGAAGATGTCTCAGATAATGCCATCAGGCTGCAGTCGTCCCTGCCTGCCCTACTCTCAGGATTCTTCAGAAGTGCAGTGTGGAAAGGGTTAATGTGTTTTTTCAAGAGTTCTCCGCCCAGCTCATGATTCTGTCAAAACGAAATACTTCTGTAATATAGTGGCCATTTGGCTAAACTAAAATGTTGACGAACATCTTCAGGATAATGGGAGGAACCAATGCCCTCATTGCTCCATCTCAAGTTTCCTTTTGCTCTGGTGCTGTTTGGTAGTGTGCCATACGGTGCTGCGTGCTGGGCTGGTTAATGAGCAAGCAGCACCAGCTCATCTGCCAGTGCTTCTAAATGCGATTCCTGACATAAACTTGACTGAAAACAAAGGTGGTGAAGGTTGTTTTCTTTTTTTACATATCCTTTCCTATATGTGCTCTGTTATTAGCACTCATAGTTTGCATTTTCATGATTAGATTAGAAAGGAAACAGAATTATGGACTACCCTGCAGTGGGGAGGTGCTGGAAAGGAAGCTGAGTGGAGGGTTCTCTGCATGCTGGCTCCTGCTCACCTCCAGCCAGGTCTCCAGAGTGCTCCTTGGCTTCTCCTGGTCCTTAACAGCCAGGCTGCATCAGCTGCACTCTCAGAGCAGCGGCTGGGACCCAGGGACACGCACAGTGCAATGCACAGCTCCTGCTGGATCCCCAAGGGAAACCACTGGCCACAGCTGGAGAGCCTGGTCACCTCACAGGCAGCTCAGGGGGAGCCAGGCTGGGGAATCCAGCAGTGCTGAGCACACTCAGGGTCCCAGGGGATCAGGGGCTCCCTGGGGGTCTGCAGTGGATGGGTGGTTGTAGGAAGCCCCCAGTGCTCTCCATCCCTTGGGAATTCCACCAGGGATGTGCTGTGGGTGAGCTCCCCGAGCCTGGCAGTGACTCTGTGTGCCTGGGGCACAGGGTATCGATCACCCAGGGTATTGATCAGGGCTTTTCCCACCGCTCCTGAGCTGGAACAACAGCCAAGGCTCCGATCCGGGCTGCATCCTCTGCTACTGATGCAATACAAAAGCTGTCTGTGCTAACACTCACATTTATATAACGTGTTAAATCTTCAAAGCACTTGGCAAAAGCTAATTCATCTCTGGAATGCCCTCAGACTAAGCCTCCCCCACTCCCCAGTTTACACGGAGGAAAGCAGGAGACGAGGCCACACAGCATCTCGGTGTCCAGTTTGGGATCAGGGTGTGAGGCTTTCCTGGTTTTCCACTTCACACTCAGACCATTCCATTGAACTTTATTATCTGTCACCGCCTCTGTCTTCCAACGTGACTCGTAATTTGGGTTAAAAAATAAAGGCAGAGTTAGAAAGCCGCTCATCCTTCCCTTTCATTTCAGCAGTGTCTGGTGCCGATGCTGTAATTAACTCAGGGCTGCTCTGGGATGCTGCTCTGGGGCCGCAGGCGGTGACAGGCAGGCGTGGGCACGGCCCCACTGATCCACAGGAGCCCTCTGCAGCTTCCCAGGGGATGGATCCCTGGTGCTGAAGGGATGGAACTGCTCAAATACGTGTTGCAAGACTGGGTTACTCAAACAGGTTTATCATGGAGCTGGAAATTGGAAGACAGCACTGAGAGCAATGTGCCCACCTTTGCACACCAAGTGGTTGCACACACGTCTGCCCCAGGGGGTGCCTCTTTTGGCTTCCCCCAGCTCCAGCATGGACTCAGAAAACAGCTCCAATGGATCCCAAAGCAAAGTGCAAGCATGCTTTGTCCTCATCATCCCCCAGTGCCGCAGGGGCAGTGGGCTGGGGCTCAGTGGCCGCTGCTGCAGCCAGGGCTGTGTGTGCCATGAGAGGGCACAGCACCTCCAGGGGGTATAAAAAGCCTCAGCCACTCTGCACCGTGCAAGTGGATGCCACATGCCTCCTTCCTGGGGGAAGAGGGACCTTTCAGACTGTTTTTAGCTCCTGGAGGGCAGGGAGAGGGGGTGCCTCGTACAAGCTGCTACAGATTATAGATCTGAGCTGGCAGCTCATCCTCCTCCCCACCCACAAACACAGCGCCCAGCGCTGCTGCTGGAGGGGCCGAGTGGCAGGAGCTGCCGTGTCTGCAGACCCCAGGGCCAGGCTGGGAGTGCTCCCTGGCACGGATGGCAGGTGCTGGGGGCAGTGTCTGCCGGCCCTGGGCTCTGAGCGCACGCCGTGCCCACGGCAGAGCCCAGCACGCTCAGTAAATAACTTGTGTTTGCTTGGAGACATAATGGGGCCAGCGTGACTCTGCAGGGATGTGCAGAGTGTGGGGACCTGCAGCCAGCAGGGAAAGAGCCTCTCTAAGATTTTCCACTTCCCAAATCAATGCCTGGTCTCCTGTGCTGGGCACAGGCAGTGAACATCACTTCCCTGCTCCCAGCCCCGAGGGGCTCGCAGAGGGACAAGCCCTGGGGCAGCTGTGTGCTTCAGGCTCTCTTTTCCTTTTTCCCCTTCATGAGGAACATACACATCAGCTGGAGCATAGAAGCCAAACACTGAGACCCCGTCTACGCTTCGTAAAGAGGAGGGGTTAGGGGAGCTGTTTATTAAATTCACAGAGGGCTGAATGCTGTGTTTTGCCATTACAGCCTTATGCAGTCTGGCTGTCGGGTACTGTGAAGGCTTCAGCTGATTCTGAAGTAGCTGGAGCAGAGTGGTGCCTGTCCAGAAATAGAAAAGTATTTTTAAATTAAATTTATTCACTGGTTTTCATGAAGACAGATTGTTGTGTGTTTGTTGAAGTGTCATTAGGAATAGTTGGCGGTGGAACCAGGCTGAGCAACAGTGAGAGAGGATGGACGTGTCCTTCCTGTGACTGGGGAGGTCACCCAGGGCACCTCCTCTGCTCTTCCTCCTCTTCCTCCTCCTGAGGCCTGGTCCCTGCACCTGGCAGGAATGGAATGGGGGTGATTAAAGCAGACCTGTGAGAATGTGGGGCAGACACAAAACGGGCTCTGATAGCTCTGAGCTAACAGCCCAGGGCTGGCGCTTCCTCACAGGGAGAGGGGGCAGTGGGCAGCCCCTGCTCCTCCGCTGGGAGCTGAAGCTGCCTGGGAGCCCCCGGCCCCTCAGCAGACAGTGCCCAGTGCCCCCCAGATCTGGGATTTCTGGTGCACTCATCCTTTTTCCCTGCAGAGCAGAACCACGGAACACCAAGCACAGCATCCTGCTTCTCTGGGATCTGCCTGATAAGTGCTGAACCTGCAGCGATGCAGTTTGAATTCTCCAAGACAAGAAGTCAGGGTTTCCAAGGCATGGACCTGAACCCAGGCCTTCAGAAGCTGGACTCTGTGTAGGTTTCACCACAGAAAACATCAGGCTACAGTTACCTAATTAAACACATGGAAATGACCCCACTGCTTGCAAGGCTGCATCACCTTTAGTGCTCCCAGGTACTTCTGGCCACGGGTGAGTGCTGCAGGCAGGAGCAGGACATAAATCCCCAGCTCTAGGAGGGGATGGAGCAGCACAAGAGGGGCAGTGTGGAGGGGTGAGCACCTGCCAGAGCATTGCTGCTGTGCTGCTGCTTTACAGGCTGCTCCAGCTCTTGGCTGCTCCTCGCTCTGGGGGCTCTGGGCTTCTCCCACAGGTCAGGGGAGCAGCACCAGGCTGCTCCTGAGCCCACCAGGAACACACAGGGGGCTTGAGCCCTTGCGGTGGAGCTGCCCTGTGCTGGCAGAGCAGTGCTCCCAGAGCTGGCTGCATTCATCCAGAATATCCAGGCTGCTTTCAGGAGAAGCCAAGGGAGAGCTGTGCCTGTAGATACAACTCAGCACCTGGGAATTTCCCTCTTCGAAGCTCTTTTTCCTGCTTTTTCCTTTGTTTCTTTGTGACTTCAGGATTTTTGTGCTTAGGTAGGTGCAGAGTAAGCTGCTGGGCGTCCTCCACTCCCACTGACTTCAGCCTCCAGGAATGTGCAGCAGGTTTCCTTGTGCCAGCACAGGGAAACCTTCGGCTTGGACTCCTGGAAAGTGGAGTCCCGTGGGCTCAGGGGTTTGTGAAGGTGTGTACATGTAGCTCTGTGGCTGTGCACCCTCGTGTCTCGTGAATCCAGCTCAGTGGAGTGTTACAGAGTCCTGAGTTTTAAATAACTCGTGACTTTGGCGTTTTTGTGAAAACGGGGGGCTGAGTATGGAAGGAAGCCCTGTCAGCCCCTTCATGGAGGC
Source organism: Poecile atricapillus (assembly GCF_030490865.1). Taxonomy (NCBI): domain Eukaryota; kingdom Metazoa; phylum Chordata; class Aves; order Passeriformes; family Paridae; genus Poecile; species Poecile atricapillus. Next base: position 502,838 of record NC_081261.1, read on the forward strand.
AGATGATCCAGCATGACATCACAGCTTAGTTCAGCTCTAATTAGGTGCTCAGGACTCCGGGGGAGATGTTAGAGGTTTGCATCAGAGAATCCAGCCTGAGCTAAGTCCCTACCCAGTGGTGCTGGCTCTGGCTGCTGCTCCTCTCCCCAGCCCTGCCCCTTTCATCCCTCGGCCTGGGGAGGCTGTGCTGATGGCAGCCCTGGTTGGAACCAGGAATTTGGGATGTTTGGGAATGCCAGTGGTGGGGGTTGCTCCCACCCTGGGGATCCCAAACCAAACTCTGAACATGACACAGCCAGCCCTCAGCACTCTATGATCTGTCAGGTCTGGCTGGGATAGCTCATATTTAAAACATTCTTCACTTCTAACAATTCTGTTAAAATTGTTCATCTTAAAAATGTCATGTTTAATGTCAGATAAAAGATTGCAGATGTTCTGAGCTGCTGGCAGATATCAATTGGAGACAGCTGGAAGCAGACTTTTGTCTTGGCTCGTGTGGACAGGTTTGTAAGGCCCAAATATAAAACAGTCTCAGCTGAGACTGTCTCAGTGCTGCTGAATAGGAAACTCCCCAGCAGTAGTTAGCAGAATACTTGTGTTTTTTGAGGTTCACTTCTAGCTGCAGATGCCAGTAGCTCCTGGCACAAGGAATGATGAAATCCAGGTGCAGGCTGCCGGGCCAGAGGCAGTGGTGGCTGTGCTGGCTGCCCGTGAATGCCCTCCCAGGCCCTGCTGTTTCTGTCATACAGCAGGTGAGAAACAGCTGCCCTGGGATGGGAAAAAACTGCCCTGGGGTGGGAAACAGCTGCCCTGGGGTGGGAAACAGCTGCCCTGGGGTGGGAAACCACTGCCCTGGGGTGGGAAACAACTGCCCTGGGGTGGGAAACAGCTGCTCTGGGGTGGGAAAAAACTGCCCTGGGGTGGGAAACAGCTGCCCTGGGGTGGGAAACAGCTGCTCTGGGGTGGGAAACCACTGCCCTGGGGTGGGAAACAACTGCCCTGGGGTGGGAAACAGCTGCTCTGGGGTGGGAAACAGCTGCTCTGGGGTGGGAAACAGCTGCTCGGGGGTGGGAAACAGCTGCTCGGGGGTGGGAAACAGCTGCCCTGGGGTGGGAAACAGCTGCCCTGGGGTGGGAAACAGCTGCTCTGGGGTCTGTGTGCCTGCAGTGGGGTGGGCAGGCACTGCTGGCAGCCCGATGCTCATCCCACCCTGCTCCCAGTGCAGGGGAGGAGGGCAGCAGTGCCTGCTCTAAGCACAGCACAACAAAGAGTTTGCCAGCAAGGCTTGCAGGTGGAAACGCCTTTGAAGTCCAGCTCACTGTGGCTGTTTGGGCCCTGTTTTGCACAGCCCCAGCTGTGCTGCAGTGGCTGCACTGCAGGTGCTGTGCTGCTCTGGGCAGGGGCTGCCTGTTCATTCTGCAGAGCCCCGGCTCCTGCTCCTGCCCGCGCTGCACCTCGAGGAGAGGCAAATGCTCTGGAGCAGAGGCTGGAGTCAAATATAGTGCTGTGATGATCTAGGTCGTGCAACTTAATGATTTCACTGGTGAATGTAAAATTATTTTTGTTGTATTTTTAGTAAGGCTCGTGCAGGCTGTGGGAAACAAACCCCCACTGGCCCCGGGAGCTGCGGGGCTGTGCGGGCGGCGGGGGCTCCTGCACCCTTCACCCACCCCTGCCAGGGCTCCTGCACCCTTCACCCACCCCTGCCAGGGCTCCTGCACCCTTCACCCACCCCTGCCAGGGCTCCTGCACCCTTCACCCACCCCTGCCAGGGCTCCTGCATCCCCTGCCAGGGCTCTGCATCCCACACCCACCCCTGCCAGGGCTCTGCATCCCCTGCCAGAGCTCCTGCACCCTTCACCCACCCCTGCCAGGGCTCCTGCACCCTTCACCCACCCCTGCCAGAGCTCCTGCACCCTTCACCCACCCCTGCCAGGGCTCCTGCACCCTTCACCCACCCCTGCCAGGGCTCCTGCACCCTTCACCCACCCCTGCCGGGGCTCCTGCACCCTTCACCCGCCCCTGCCAGGGCTCCTGCACCCTTCACCCACCCCTGCCAGGGCTCTGCATCCCCTGCCAGGGCTCTGCATCCCACACCCACCCCTGCCAGGGCTCTGCATCCCACACCCACCCCTGCCAGAGCTCCTGCACCCTTCACCCACCCCTGCCAGGGCTCCTGCAGCCTTCACCCACCCCTGCCAGGGCTCCTGCAGCCTTCACCCACCCCTGCCAGGGCTCCTGCACCCTTCACCCGCCCCTGCCAGGGCTCCTGCACCCTTCACCCACCCCTGCCAGGGCTCCTGCATCCCCTGCCAGGGCTCTGCATCCCACACCCACCCCTGCCAGGACTCTGCATCCCCTGCCAGGACTCTGCATCCCGTGCCCACCAGTGCCACCCCACCACACCGAGCACCTGCCCTGGCATCCCTCACCCTGCGGGCCCCAGGGGTGGTGATCCACCACCTAGGTCCAAGAGGCCCTAAAAAGCATCAAAAATTACAAATAGGGATTGAGCACTAACAAGAGAATATCTTAATTATATCTCACAACCTGTAGAGGAACACATGAGATTAAAATGCAACTGAGCTTTGTGCTCTCAGGATTTCAGTGTGAGAATGGGAGAGGTATTATTCACATTAGCAATTTGTGAGGCTGGATTGCTTTTTCTCTGAATTTGTCTTTTTAACTTTTTACCTTGTCAGAAAATCATGAAAAGCTACTGGGATGATGCATTTGGGGTAGTTCTTAGCACGTGTCAGAAACATTTCTATGGTTTCAGAAACATGGGTAGAGTTTCCTATTTACTCCTCTCCTTCCAGGTTAACTCCTTTTTTCCTGTGGTGTCCAGCCTGGCCCCCACTCACCAACCTGCTTTTCACTTCACTACCAGCGGTATTTTCTCTTTGTGAATTTCTATCAATATTTAATACAGCGGTGTCAGTTTTGCTGTAAGATGAGAGGAACTACTAGAAACCTTGAATTATACATCATGCGGCGGGGGGAAGCTGGAAGGGTTTTCTTTTGGACCCAAAGCTCTTGGAGCTGATCTCCAGGAGCTGCAGCTTGAGCTGGCAGTGATGGATGAGCCGCAGAAGGAGCTCAGCCAGCGGCAGGAGGGCCGGCCCCGCAAGGTGAGGTTCAAGATATCCTCAGCCTACAGCGGGCGAGTGTTGAAGCAGGTCTATGAGGATGGGCAGGAGCTGGAGCCCCCGGCACAGGAGCCCTCGCGGCGCTTCCTGCGCCACAGCTTCGAGCCCGAGGAGCGTCTCTGTGTGCCCGGGGAGCTGCCACAGAACAGCTTCTACTGGCCCACGGCCCTGATGGCCCCGAGGATCAGCATCATCCGAGAGGAGCAGCAGCACGGGCTCACGGGGACCCTGCTCAGCGACTGCCAGCCCGGTGCCAGCCACTGCAGGGTGAGTGCTGCCAGGGCTGTCCCTTCAGCCTAAATCCTGCTCCAGTTAACTGGGGACAGGAGCCTCTCACTGCAGCCTCAGCCAGATAAAACTGGTTGGTCAGGCCAGGACTAGAAAAGGGTGGTTGTGAACCTCCAGCCACTATTCCCGGAATTCTGCATGCTGAATATGCCACACGTGGCAGCATCCTGAGGGTCTGCAGCAGTGCAGGAAGGAGGGAACAGCATCTGCCAGCTGTGCTCTGGCTTCTCCCGGTGCTGATCTGCATCTGTCCATTGGGTAGAGTAAAAGAGAACACTTCTATACATATTGATGTCTGTACGTGGGAATCCTGCTGCATTTAGATCAGTCAAAAGTAAGGAGGCCATGAAGTTAATTAGATGTATTTAAAATATTAAAGTTGTGCGACTCCAGCTGGCAGGAAGCCAGTGCTGCCATCAGGGTACCGGGTGTCCTCATCCTCTGGCAGCCAGAATCCTTCTTTGGCTACTTTGACAATCCCAGCTTAGTTTCACTGGCTATTTTCTTAACATATAATTAATGCCACTGATAGAGAAGTGTTCCTTTAGTCCTAATAAAGAGGCAGTACACACACAATATGTGTAAATACTTTTTATGGCCTTGACTGGAACACATTGCAAGTCTGTTAGTTCCTGGTACTCATCAGAGCTGTGATGGGAAACCCAGGTGGCTGATATTTGACCTGTTGACACACTGGACATGTAATTTGCCTGGAAACATCAGACCACGATGAATCTGTCCCGCCTGAAGACAGTGCACTGCTGTGATCTTATCCACCCCGTTAATTTGTTTTGCATTCTAGGGTAACGCTCCTCTCCCTCCGCAGTCCCCCAGGCACAGATACCTCGAGTAACCACATTGTCCAGTCCCAGCTTGTGCTGCCCCAGCCTGCACTCGCTGCTCCACACTCCCGCTCTGTGTAGCACACACCAGCTCTCTCCTCCTGCAGCTGGGCAGGACTCGTGCTCAGCTGCCTCCACCTCGTGTTTCTCCCCACAGGGACGCAGGTGTCCCACGGCCAGGAGGGCACCAGCCACCTCCTGGCAGCTGATGTGACTCAGGGCATTTTTTAGGAGAACATCTCCTTTTTCATGGCTTCTCTCCACAGCCACAGTGTGAAATATGAGGAGTGTGTAAAACAATAGGCCCCAGTAACTCCAGATGACAGCCAGAGAGGAGGGAGGAGAGACCAGGTCAGCAAAGTGCTGCTCTCAGGGAAATGTTTGACCAAGTTTAGCTTTACAATTACTAGGGAAAAAAATACAAATTTACCCACTAGGGCTGGACCTCCACCAATTTGCTGGATGCTCTGGGGGTGGTCAGGGCAGCTGGCCTGGTGGAGGGAATGCTCTTCTGCAAGTGCAGGGACCATCAGTGTTTGCAGAATGAATTTATACTGGTGAGACACTGGTAACTTCCTTCTTCAGACCTCCCCAGTTGTAGATTTTGGCAAGATCATCATCTACACCAACAACCTGAAAATCATCCGTGCACCGATGGACCAGAAAGAGCTCATGAGAAGAATCATGCAGTCTGATGGAATAAATGACTGGACCTTCATGTACCGGGGAAAGAGAGAACATTTTCTTGATGGACAGAAAACAGACATGGAGAATAAGGTCACTTGCAACCAGCATTTGCAGGTAAGAGAAAATGGAAAATGCTTTTTCCTGTTAGCCCACCCAAGCCCCACCCATCTCTGTGTCTGGCTCCGCACTGTTCCTCGTGTCCCTCAGGAGATAACGACCAACACAGTGCTGAGATCATGCTCTGGGGACAGCAGTGCTGCTGCCAGGTGCTCCTGTCTCCCACTGACTTCTTCCCCTGGAGGTGGCTGGCATTTCCAGAGCCTGGCTGGGCTCCATCCCTTGTCACCCCTCCCAGTGGGATGAGAGCAGGCCAGAGTTTCTCCAGCCTGACAAGGCTAAACACAGCTGCTCTGTGGCCGAGACTGCTTCAGGCTAAAATTTTAGTATCAGCTGAAATAAGGCTGTGTCTTACATTTGCTTTCTCATGGGGGAGTCTTTGTTGGTCAGAATCTCAATTAGTCTGACCATGATTTGATCCCACAAAACCTAATGTTGTCATGTGGAGCTGATCCAGTTTCATGGAACCGAGTCTGGCCCGAACTGAGCGTGGGTCACCAGGATCCTTCCGCTCCCGGGAACTCCAGGTGGGGTTTGAAAGAGGCTGCCTGGCACAGTGGGAGACAGGCAGGCACAAAGGACAGCTCCAAAGAGGGTGGTGTGCATGGTGCTGGTGAGGGGTTTGGGGAGAGAGGGCGACGAGCAATCCCTGAAGAAATGAAGCGTGGCTCAAACCTGAGGCTACAGAGTGGAAATGGTGTGATAAGGAATGACAGGAGGATGGGTGGAGCTGTGCAGAGGAGAAAGAAGAGTTTGGAGTATTGTGTAATAAGCCCAAGGCACAATAACTTCTCATTTTCTAGCAGAAGCCACAAATTGTCCCCAAGCATTTGGGAGCCGTTTTGTCAAAGTCCTTGCTGTGGAGACCTGATTGTCACAGGCAGAGCGGTGTGTCAGGAGCAACTGTGATGGCAAAGAGCAGGAGACAGGGTTTCCTCTTGTTTCAGGAATGTTCCTGGCTTTGGTTTCTCACCCCCACTAACAGATTTTTTCCCGCTGTCTCTTCAGGAGGGCACCACGGATCGAGGCTGTTGGCAGTGCAGAGGCTCAGGCTGCGCTCCCTGCTCGCTGTGCCATGGCAGCAAGTTCTCCATGCTGGCAAACCGATTCCGGGAGTCCTACCGGGCGCTGCGGTGTCCGGCGTGCGACGAGAGCGGGCTGCAGCCGTGCTGGGTGTGCGCTGCCTGAGCTGGGAAACTCCGAACACAGTCCCCTCCTTGTCCCCAGCCATCCCCCTGCCAGCCCTGCCAGCCCTGCCAGCCCTGCCTGCCCTGCCCCGCCAGCCCTGCCTGCCCTGCCTGCCCTGCCAGCCCTGCCTGCCCTGCCTGCCCTGCCAGCCCTGCCTGCCCTGCCTGCCCTGCCTGCCCTGCCAGCCCTGCCCTGCCATCCCTGCCAGCCCTGCCAGCCCTGCCCTGCCATCCCTGCCTGCCCTGCCAGCCCTGCCAGCCCTGCCAGCCCTGCCTGCCCTCCCATTCCCTGCCAGCCCTCCCTGCCCTGCCTGCCCTGCCTGCCCTGCCAGCCCTGCCAGCCCTCCTATTCCCTGCCAGCCCTGCCAGCCCTGCCAGCCCTCCTATTCCCTGCCAGCCCTGCCAGCCCTGCCAGCCCTCCCTACCCTGCCAGCCCTGCCTGCCCTGCCTGCCCTGCCAGCCCTGCCTGCCCTGCCTGCCCTGCCTGCCCTGCCTGCCCTGCCATTCCCTGCCAGCCCTGCCAGCCCTGCCTGCCCTGCCAGCCCTGCCTGCCCTCCCTGCCCTGCCAGCCCTCCCATCCCCCTGCCCTGCCAGCCCTGCCAGCCCTGCCTGCCCTGCCAGCCCTGCCTGCCCTGCCTGCCCTGCCAGCCCTGCCTGCCCTGCCAGCCCTGCCAGCCCTGCCTGCCCTGCCAGCCCTGCCTGCCCTGCCAGCCCTGCCAGCCCTCCCTGCTCTGCCAGCCCTGCCAGCCCTGCCTGCCCTGCCTGCCCTGCCAGCCCTGCCTGCCCTGCCTGCCCGGGGCCGGCACCCCGAGCGTGCCCTGGCACCAGGGGCACCCCTGACCCACCGGGAGCGAGTGGCATCGGGGCTGAAGCACCTGTGGAAATGTCCCTGCAGCTGGGAATGGGCTGGAACAGCTCCTGTGCTGGCACTGTCCCTCCTGCAGCTGCTGCGAGCCCGGCACAGCCAGCTCTGACCCCGGGCTGCTCCATCAGCACCGTGTGGGGTGTGAGGCGGTGCCGGTGCGGGTACAGGTGGTACCAGTGCAGGTACAGGGGGTGCCAGTGCGGGTACAGGCGGTGCCAGTGCAGGTACAGGGGGTGCCAGTGCAGGTACAGGGGGTGCCAGTGCGGGTACAGGCGGTACCAGGTGGTACCAGTGCAGGTACAGGGGGTGCCAGTGCGGGGGTACAGGTGGTACCAGGTGGTACCAGTGCAGGTACAGGCGGTGCCAGTGCAGGTACAGGTGGTACCAGTGCAGGTACAGGCGGTGCCAGTGCAGGTACAGGTGGTACCAGTGCAGGTACAGGCGGTGCCAGTGCAGGTACAGGCGGTGCCAGTGCGGGGGTACAGGTGGTACCAGTGCAGGTACAGGTGGTACCAGTGCAGGTACAGGCGGTGCCAGTGCAGGTGTGCAGGGGGTACCAGTGCAGGTGTACAGGCGGTGCCAGTGCAGGTACAGGTGGTACCAGTGCAGGTACAGGCGGTGCCAGTGCAGGTGTACAGGCGGTACCAGTGCAGGTGTACAGGCGGTGCCAGTGCGGGGGTACAGGTGGTACCAGTGCAGGTACAGGTGGTACCAGTGCAGGTACAGGCAGTACCAGTGCAGGTGTGCAGGTGGTACCAGTGCAGGTGTGAGGTGGTGCCAGTGCAGGTACAGGCGGTGCCAGTGCAGGTACAGGTGGTACCAGTGCAGGTACAGGTGGTGCCAGTGCAGGTACAGGCGGTGCCAGTGCAGGTACAGGCAGTACCAGTGCAGGTGTGAGGTGGTGCCAGTGCAGGTGTGCAGGGGGTGCCAGTGCAGGTACAGGTGGTGCCAGTGCAGGTACAGGCGGTGCCAGTGCAGGTACAGGCGGTGCCAGTGCAGGTACAGGCAGTACCAGTGCAGGTACAGGCGGTGCCAGTGCAGGTGTGCAGGGGGTGCCAGTGCAGGTACAGGCGGTGCCAGTGCAGGTACAGGCGGTGCCAGTGCAGGTACAGGCGGTGCCAGTGCAGGTACAGGCAGTACCAGTGCAGGTACAGGCGGTGCCAGTGCAGGTGTACAGGCAGTACCAGTGCAGGTGTACAGGGGGTACCAGTGCAGGTACAGGTGGTGCCAGTGCAGGTACAGGCGGTGCCAGTGCAGGTACAGGCAGTACCAGTGCAGGTGTACAGGCGGTGCCAGTGCAGGTGTACAGGTGGTACCAGTGCAGGTGTGAGGTGGTACCAGTGCAGGTACAGGCGGTACCAGTGCAGGTGTACAGGCGGTGCCAGTGCAGGTACAGGCAGTACCAGTGCAGGTGTGCAGGGGGTACCAGTGCAGGTACAGGCAGTACCAGTGCAGGTGTACAGGGGTACTGGGAGCAGTGGATTCCAGCCCAGGTCTGTGCTCTGTTTGTCCCAGCAGTGCCTCTCTGGGTTTATCTTGCTGAAGACAGAAAATGGCACTGCTGCTGCAGTTCTCTCTCTGTGTCCTGCAGGGTCACGAGCATTTCCCGAGGTTTTGCTGCTCTGACACCTGCTTCAGCGACATAGGAATTCCTTTGGGATCTGATTTATAGCAGGAATTGAAAACCCTTCCCAAATTTGGAGATATACAAAAATGCATGTGAATTTATTATTCTAAACAGAAGTTATTAAGTTTTAGCCTCCCTACAAGGAAGGGCTGAATAAAAACTCCTCTGTATGCTGCTCAGCATTTCTCAGGAGCAGGCTGAGGGTGAGCAGGACAGCTCTTGCTTAATACTGATCCCGTGTTGTAATCTGCAGCAGGTAAACTGGAATTAGTGAGATGAGGCAATGATGGGCATCCTTTGCAGGCTGCCACTGCTGCACAGAGGCTGTGAGAGCCTGAGGCAAATGGGGGAAATGGTGTTTTTTCTCTAAAGCTTTAACTTATTACTCTTTATACTCAGGAGTGATGTTAGTGCAGCCTTAACTCCTGTGTTACCTCTGAGACCCTGATGAGTTAGAGGCTGCTCACATGTGCTTCACGCTGAACTTGCAAGCCCAGGCAGGATAATTTATGGCCAAGTTTCTCTTTTCCTGTGGCAGGCTAGAAGGTTTCTCTGCAATACTACAATTATTCAAAATAATACTGTTCTAGCTCCTGCACTTTCACGTATCTTCTGCTAAATTGTGCTGTGGGTACTGAGGGTTTCTTTTTTTAAAGGTGCATCAATCTACAGGAGATACTTGATCAGCTTCATTCATCATATCAGTATCTGCAGTGTGAGAAACTCCTGTCCTTGGGGTATCACTGGGGGCAGGTGAGACTCCCCAGAGCAGAGACTGCTGTCAGGCAGCATCCCCTCAATATGACCTGTTTGATCTCAGTTTGTTTGGCTCGTTGGAGAGTTTGCTGACTTAAGATAAGAAAAAAGGAACCGGGCAAAATTGCCTGATAGTGTTTACAATAAAACTAGATACAAATATGCACTTATAAAGTCAATATTTATCGTTCTTCGGTAATTGTAGCGTTTCTCAGGCACTGTCACTCCTGGTGGCTGTTCCCATCGTGTGGAGCTGTCACAGGGGAGATGCCTGCAGCCAGGAGCAGAGCTCTGCCCTTGCTCAGCCCTGTCCCACAGGCTCCAGTGTCCTGTGGACCGAGCACACCAGGGATTCGCTTCCCCAGCTTCCAGGGCACTCCTTTTATTTTTGGTAATATGCTGACTTGATTTACCCAATAAATGCTCTTATTTCACACGGCAAGTTTGAACGTTCCTGCAGCATCCCGGTGAGCTGGCTCCCGAGGCAATGGGCTACTGGCCACATGCTGCTGGTTTGATTTCTGCTGTGTCCCTCCCCCTGGGCTGCTGGCACAGGGCAGAGGGCACAGGGCACAGGGCACAGGGCACAGGGCACAGGGCACAGGGCACAGGGCACAGGGCACAGGGCAGAGGGCACAGGGCACAGGGCACAGGGCACAGGGCAGAGGGCACAGGGCACAGGGCACAGGGCAGAGGGCAGAGGGCACAGGGCACAGGGCACAGGGCACAGGGCAGAGGGCAGAGGGCACAGGGCACAGGGCACAGAGCACAGGGCACAGGGCACAGGGCACAGAGCACAGGGCACAGAGCACAGGGCACAGGGCACAGAGCACAGAGCAGAGGGCACAGGGCACAGGGCACAGGGACAGGGCACAGGGCACAGGGCAGAGGGCACAGGGCACAGAGCACAGGGCACAGGGCACAGGGCACAGGGCACAGGGCACAGGGCAGAGGGCACAGGGCACAGGGCACAGGGCAGAGGGCACAGGGCACAGGGCACAGGGCACAGGGCACAGGGCACAGGGCACAGGGCAGAGGGCAGAGGGCACAGGGCACAGGGCAGAGGGCACAGGGCACAGGGCACAGGGCACAGGGCACAGGGCAGAGGGCACAGGGCACAGGGCACAGGGCAGAGGGCACAGGGCAGAGGGCACAGGGCACAGGGCACAGGGCACAGGGCACAGGGCACAGGGCAGAGGGCACAGGGCACGGGCCCAGCCCCAGCCCGGTTCTGTCACTGCTCAGAGCCCGCCTGTGGCTCTGGCACAGCCCAGCCCCGGGGGCTCGCTGGCAGCAGGGCAGTGCCAGGGCTGGCAGCGCTGGGCAGGGCTGCAGGGACTGCACCGTGCAGCCTGCTGCTGCTGCTGCTGGTGCTGCTGCTGCTGCTCCTGCTGCTGCTCTGCTGCTGCTGCTGGTGCTGCTGCTGCTGCTGCTGCTCCTGCTGCTGGTGCTGCTGCTCCTGCTGCTGCTCTGCTGCTGCTGCTGCTCTGCTGCTGCTGCTGCTCTGCTGCTGCTCTGCTGCTGCTGCTGCTCTGCTGCTGCTGCTGCTCTGCTGCTGCTCCTGCTCCTGCTGCTGCTCCTGCTGCTGCTGCTGCTCTGCTGCTGCTGCTGCTCTGCTGCTGCTCCTGCTGCTGCTCTGCTGCTGCTGCTCTGCTGCTGCTGCTCTGCTGCTGCTGCTCTGCTGCTGCTGCTGGTGCTGCTGCTGGTGCTGCTGTCCTGGGGCTGCAGAGAGCCCTGCTGGGGAACCTTGGTCAAAAATGGTCACATCTTTGCCAACTGCGTTACTTTATGAGTGGAAGATGACGTGTTGCTCTTCTGCCAAAAAACAACCAGCTTTTCCTGTTTGCTGAAAGCCCAGATAGATGACACTGGACTTTCTGAACTCACCAGGCTTCTGCATGTGATCTCAGTGGGGTCAGCTGCAATGTCTCTGAAGAGGATGGTGGATGAAATACAGGAATCTCTAAAAAATGTGCTGGCACGGTTCTGGTTTAATTGCTCGCCTGGTTTTTTCCTGGTGTTTGATGTCTCAGTAATAGAAGCAGACCCCTGGAGTGGTGGTGTGCCCCGTACCAAAACTCAAACCATCCTGCACATGATATTCTTTTATGAAGGAAAAACCCAAATATTCTCGCGACTGCCAGCACTTTGAACAGTAAATACAGGCAAAGATGCTTAGTCTGGAGTCTATTTCTCGTGTTTTTGTTTACTTCCTACAGCTGTTCTTGTTTTGCCTTAGAACAGGAGCACACAAAAAGGCATTTAAGGGTCTTTCTAAAGGAAAAACAAACCCAATAGCAAACCAGCAACCATTTCTTCTCTTGCCGTGCTGCAGAACTCCAGAGCCGTGCCTCATTCACTGACTGTTGTTGGCTGCCACACCATGGCCAAGCGATGGAGCTGCTCTGAAACGCCTGGGAAAACTTGGGCAAACTTGGAAAAGAGGAGTCAGGGCCACCTCCTGCTGACTTTCTGGAGTGTTTGGCAGTTGAAGGTGAAAGGAGAAGCAGAGCTGGTTGTGAAGGGTTTGAGCTGAAGCAGAAGCACAGCTGGAATTGTCACAGCTGGGACTCGGGAAGGGCGCTGGAGCTTGGGGCTGGCAGCAGCAGCCAGGAGAGCAGAGCTGGGAGTGTAAAATAATCCTTGCTTGTACGTGGCTGAAAATGTGTTGCAAGGCTCTAACCCAGAAGGCAGCAGCATTGAAGAGGTGATTCCCAGAGTTACTAATAAATGCCTTGGTTGAAGTTGGCTCGAGGGCTCCTGCCCTGGTTCTCTCTGCTGAGACTCTGCAGGTGGAGCCTTGGAATGTTGTTCTGCTGCAAACCAGGGTGGGAAGGTGTGACCAGACCAGCTCTCAGAGGAGACCAGAGCCAAAGCTGTTGGGGTTCTTCAAGGGCATGTTAGTGCCAGGACATCTCCTGGCCCACAGAAATCCCGTGTGTGGCCTCAGCTGGGGGATTTTGTGTACCAGCTGTGGTCCATGAGGATGGAGCACAGAGGTTCCTGGGACAGCGCCATTGTGGGGTCTGGGCTTTTTTGGGTGGCCTTTAATCGATCGCAGGGGTTGTTTTAAAGTGAGTCCACGACCTGGGAACAAAACATTTCATTCAAGTGTGATGAATTGATCTTTATTTGAAATATGCACATCTGTATGTGAAAGGGTTTTGCATTTATCAATCTTTATCACAGTGATTAATCTGTGCAGTGGGTTTTTAATCTACATTTATTCACAGCCACCACCCTTCCAAAGCAGAAAACAAGTGGAGGAATCTAGAGAGCTTTAGCTGAATTTGCAATATCACTGCTTTATTTCCCTGCAGTTAAAAAAGAAAGAGTTGGAATATTTATGAATTTAAACGTTATTATTTTTGCAAGTCTTTGAGGCTGTTGTTTTGATTTATGTGGGCTACATTTGATCTGGTGTAAACCCAGCCCTTCATTGCTTTGAAATCTTTTGATTTTATACCCACGGTTCTGTGTGGGCTGCAGAGCTCTGTGCAGCCCGAGCGGCCCCGGTGATTCCCCTCCAACAACTCCTGAGAAACGCCGCTGGTTCCTGCTGCCTCTGGAAACGATCACACACAGCAGAGGTACGTGGGGTCTGAATTCCCCGGGCTCGGAACAACGACCAACACAACCAGTTCTGCTTGTTGTTCATGGAAAACAATCGTGTTTGCTGCATGAGGAGAGGGTGCACAGAAATCCTGGGTGTAGTTTTATTTGCTGGGTTTTTGCAAGTGGAGGATGGCTGGCTCTGGCTGGAGCAGTGTGAGACGTGGCCCTGGAACCACTGGGACCCCCGTGCTGAGCTGCTGAGGGTTTCTGTAAAAACTCAAAGCCAACAGTGGGGTGGGAAAAATAATTCAGAGTTATGGGTGGGTTACAGGCAAAGTCAGCCTTGTGGATGCTTTAGGTCCACTCAGTGTGATGGAGGAGAAAAAGCCTTGAAACCAGAAAATCACTCTGGAAAGAAATTTACTCCAGGAGCTCATTAATGATTTTAAGAGAAGCGCGCACACCCTGTCGGGACAGCTGTCCCTGTTTCCCAGGCTTTGGCATTTGGAGGGATGGTGTGTGGGGCTGGGGACAGGGACGGCCGAGGGAGGGAGCTGAGCCGGGGGTCCCTGAGCCGGGGGTCCCTGAGCCGGGGGTCCCTGAGCCGGGAGTCTCTGAGCCGGGGGTCCCTGAGCCGGGGGTCCCAGTGCCGGGGGTCCCAGTGCCGGGGGTCCCAGTGCCGGGGGTCCCTGAGCCGGGGGTCCCAGTGCCGGGGGCCCCTGAGCCGGGGGTCCCAGTGCCGGGGGTCCCTGAGCCGGGGGTCTCTGAGCCGGGGGTCCCGGTGCGGGGCTGTCTCCCCCGGGCTGTCTGTCCCGGTCTGTCTGTCCCGGGCTGTCTGTCTGTCCCGGGCTGTCTGTCCCGGGCTGTCTGTCCCGGTCTGTCTGTCCCGGTCTGTCTGTCCCGGGGTTTCTCTCCCGGTCTGTCTGTCCCGGGCTGTCTGTCCCGGGCTGTCTGTCCCGGGCTGTCTGTCCCGGGCTGTCTGTCCCGGGCTGTCTGTCTGTCCCGGGCTGTCTGTCCCGGTCTGTCTGTCCCGGGCTGTCTGTCTGTCCCGGTCTGTCTGTCCCGGGCTGTCTGTCCCGGGCTGTCTGTCTGTCCCGGTCTGTCTGTCCCGGGCTGTCTGTCCCGGTCTGTCTGTCCCGGGCTGTCTGTCTGTCCCGGTCTGTCTGTCCCGGGCTGTCTGTCCCGGTCTGTCTGTCCCGGGCTGTCTGTCTGTCCCGGGCTGTCTGTCCCGGGCTGTATGTCCCGGTCTGTCTGTCCCGGGCTGTCTGTCTGTCCCGGTCTGTCTGTCCCGGGCTGTCTGTCCCGGTCTGTCTGTCCCGGTCTGTCTGTCCCGGGCTGTCTGTCCCGGTCTGTCTGTCTGTCCCGGGCTGTCTGTCTGTCCCGGGCTGTCTGTCCCGGTCTGTCTGTCCCGGGCTGTCTGTCTGTCCCGGGCTGTCTGTCCCGGTCTGTCTGTCCCTGTCTGTCTGTCCCGGTCTGTCTGTCTGTCCCGGGCTGTCCCCGGGTCCCGGTGCGGGTCAGGCCGGGACCCCGCGCGGCGCTGCGGGACGGCCACACGGTGGCGCCACTGCCCGGGAGGTGCCGGGGACAGCGGGACAGACACCGGGACAGACAGAGGGACAGACAGAGGGACAGACAGAGGGACAGACAGCGGGACAGACACCGGGACAGACAGAGGGACAGACAGAGGGACAGCGGGACGGACAGAGGGACAGACAGAGGGACAGACACGGGGACAGACACCGGGACAGACAGAAGGACAGACAGAGGGACAGCGGGACAGACACCGGGACAGACAGAGGGACGGACAGAGGGACAGACAGAGGGACAGACAGAGGGACAGCGGGACGGACAGAGGGACAGACAGCCCGGGACAGACAGAGGGACAGACACCGGGACAGACAGAGGGACGGACAGAGGGACAGCGGGACAGACAGAGGGACAGACAGCGGGACAGACACCGGGACAGACAGAGGGACAGACAGAGGGACAGACAGAAGGACAGACAGAGGGACAGACAGAGGGACAGACAGAGGGACAGACACCGGGACAGACAGCGGGACAGACAGAGGGACAGACAGAGGGACAGACACCGGGACAGACAGAGGGACAGCGGGACAGACAGAGGGACAGACAGAGGGACAGACAGAGGGACAGCGGGACAGACACGGGGACAGACAGCGGGACAGACAGCGGGACAGCGGGACAGCGGGACGAACACGGGGACAGGGGGAGAGACAGGGGGACAGACAGAGGGACGGACAGCGGGACGGACAGCGGGACAGACAGCGGGACAGCGGGACACCAGGACAGACATCGGGACAGCGGGACGGACACCCGGACACACACCGGGTGCGGAGACCGGCCCGGAGCTCCACCGGGACACGGAACCGAACCGGGACACGGGACAGAACCGGGACACGGGACAGAGCAGGGACACGGGACGGAGCCCATGGCTGTGCCCAGCTGGACACTCCCATTTTCGGCTCCTCGCCTCTCTCAGTCACTGCACTCCTTGTAGACTTGCAGTGTTACTTCTCTCACAGCTCTGTGTAGGAAATGGAGCCTATTTCTGTTTAAATCCTGGGGTAATAGAGCCTGCTATTTAGTGGAAGATTTATGTAAATGGCTCTTTGTTTCACACGATTGGGCCTCGGAGAGTGCAAGTTACATCGATAATGTAATTATGCCACTACTGCCATTTCAAAGCAGCACGCAGTGCAGAAGCCTCCAATTTTGGTACAGAGCAGGCCTTGAAAACCTCATGCTTTTAAAATCAACTTGTGTTCTGCAGCAAGAAAAAACAGCAGAGCTAGGTTAATTGAACAGTTTTTTTCTGGAGTTGTCAACCTTTTTAGCTTAGAATGCAAGATTACTTTTACATCAGAATTTTGTTATGTCAGAGTTTTGGAGCACCTGTGACTGCACATCATAATTGCACTAGGTCACTGTGTTAGCTTTAAAAGGCAATTTCCCCACCTTTCCTAAAGCTTCATGTTTTCTTTCACACCGGGCTGAGGGCAGTGTTTCTTCAGCCTGGCGTTTGTATCAGTATGGAAGTCACAGTAACGTTCTGGTGCTTGAGATCACTAAATTATCTTGTGCTTTACAATCTAATTTGTCATCCAGGTGAATGTTGATTCCCTTTTGCAGCAGGGAGTCGGGTCCCTCCTGTGTCTCACTCCTAGCCAGTTTCCCCCCTCAGAAGTCCTGTATTGTGCTTTCCTCGCACAGGATGGTGCCCTACAGCAGATATACAATATCGAGGATCATTAACAGTTCTGGCACCACGTGGGAAACAAGAGCTGTAGGACTTGTGGGGGAAAGGACCCACTCTCTTCCTCCTACAGGAACTGCAATCAAATTCTCTTTTGGATGAAATAGCAACTATGACATTTGTAATCCCCAGTGCTTTAATTCCTGGAGTTTTAGCCCCTAAATTCTTGGTCATGCATTTAGAGATGTCTTTTGGTTTAGTGGTGGTTGTTAATGCCAGGCTTGCCCTGTTTGTGAGCGAGCTGCTGGCGAGGATGCCCAGAACCCGCCTGTCCTTGCTGCCCTTTCTGCAGGTGCAGGGAGCTGCTCCTCCCCAGAACTGCCCTCTGCTCTCTGCTTGCAGAGATGCTTCATGTTATCCACATGATGTGTTTGTTCCAGTCCAGAAACCAAACCCAGTGAAGTTTCCTTTCCCAAACGCAGCTGTTTGAGAAGGTGCTCCATGATCCCAGAGAATTCTCTCCCCTGGGCTGCCTGCCAGCTGGCTGCTCCTCCGGGAGCGTTCTGTTCTTGATCTGGGTCATTAAATATTAAAAGGCAAAGTGATTCTAAAAGCCAGCCGTTTTTTAGAAGTACTAAATAACTGTAATTTGTTTCCTAATAGATAGTTTTGTCCTTGTCACTGAGTCCAACCCAACAGAAAGGAAGAGTGTGATGTGGCAGGAGAGCTCTGTAAATCCCGTGCACAGTGTGTGAGCCTGGAGAGCGAGCTGGGGAGGGCAGGATTAAACCAAAGCTCAGTCTGTGTGCTGGGCTGGTCACCGAGCCCTGAGCTGGCACAGGAGGGGGCTCCAGGGCTCCTGCCAGCCCCTGTCCCCGCAGCCTGGCACTGGGGGAGTGGCACTGCCCCCTTTGTGCCCTGAGCTGTGCCGGGGTGGCACAGGTGCCCTCCTGAGGCACCGGGCCTGGCAGCCCTGCTACAGCTGGCAAAGCAGCAGCAGCACTGGGTTATGCTTAAGAAACAGAAGGAATCTTCCCCAAGCGCTCTGTAAGTTCCCAGCATTTCTCCTTGTACTTTTGCTGTGCTGTAAAGCCTTCCAATTCTTTGTTTTTTATTTTAAAAATGGTAATATATACTGCTGTGATTCTTCCCTTCTGATTCTCTTCTCTCATCAGGTTTGCATTTTGGGATTACTTACTGGAGACTTGCAATGTGCCAGAATGTAATTCCTGAAATTGTAAGAAAGGTAATTTAGTCAAGTTGTAAAACCTTAATGCTTTGCTGTGGTCTGTCTTGTTTAAAAGGATCACATTTCCTCAAATGGCTTTTTTTAAGAATTAAAGAAGCTGCTTTTAAAGAGAAGTGTGAGCCTTTCCCTGCTGCCTGGTGCCGTGCTGGGTTGTGCTGCCTCACACAAAAGTGTTTGAAATTGGCTCCTCTGAGCCTTCCTTGGCAGGACTGGCTGTCAGTGAAAGCAGGAGGTGAGGTGAGGTGACCTGCAGGGTCTGGAAAATCTGCCTGGGGACTGAGCATCTCCCCTCAACCTTGCAGCATTTGAGTGCTCTCGTTTGGGAAAATCTGTCTGATGTGCCCTCCAGAACCCTCAGTCCTGCTTCTGGGGCCAGTGATACTGTCCAAATACTGAGAATTGATTCTATTCTATTCTATTCTATTCTATTCTATTCTATTCTATTCTATTCTATTCTATTCTATTCTATTCTATTCTATTCCATTCCATCCCATCCCATCCCATCCCATCCCATCCCATCCCATCCCATCCCATTCTATTCTATTCTATTCTATTCTATTCTATTCTATTCTATTCTATTCTATTCTATTCTATTCTATTCTATTCTATTCTATTCTATTCTATTCTATTCTATTCTATTCTATTCTATTCTATTCTATTCCATTCCATTCCATTCCATTCCATTCCATTCCATTCCATTCCATTCCATTCCATCCCATTCTTGTTTAAAGCTGTAATTCTTCCATTCCCCAGATCAGGCTGTTACCCTGAGTCTCACCTGATACCAGCTTGGAAAAAGAATCTTGACTTAGTACACACAACAGAAATAGAGCTCTGCAAAGTCAGGGTCTGACACAGACACAGGACATGTCCTGTGCACGGGAGGAGTCTGTGAGGCTGGGAGGGCTGGGAGGGAGCTGGGAGGGCTGGGAGGGGGCTGGGAGGGCTGGGAGGGGGCTGGGAGGGCTGGGAGGGGGCTGGGAGGGAGCTGGGAGGGCTGGGAGGGAGCTGGGAGGGAGCTGGGAGGGGGCTGGGAGGGGGCTGGGAGGGGGCTGGGAGGGCTGGGAGGGCTGGGAGGGAGCTGGGAGCAGAGCCCCTGTGCCTGCTCAGGGCTGCTGCTGCAGGCCCAGACCCTCAGAAATGGCTTTTTGTTGCCTTTTGAATGCATTTGGAGCAGCAGCTGTAGGTGTCCTGTAGCTCTCCTCTGGTCTGCTCACACACAAGGTCGGGTTCTTTGGCCAGAGCACGAGTAATTGCTGGAAATTAATTTTCTGTGCTGCTCTGCAGGCAGGGCAGGCTGCCCACTGCTCTGCACAGCAGGTGAGGCAGAGCCTCTGCCGTGCTCTCGTGTCGACCAGCAGATGCTTGGACAGGAGTTCAAGAATTGTCAGCTCCCTCCTGTTTGCCTGGCATGGAGCTTGCTCCTTCCCAAACCATTTCCTTTCCTTTCCTCTGCTGTCTGCTGCCACAGGGCTTTGCCTGGAGATCATGTCCTGTGCAGGGGGAACCCAGAAATGTCTGGATGCACATTTAC
The DNA here is from genome assembly GCF_030490865.1 of Poecile atricapillus. Taxonomy (NCBI): domain Eukaryota; kingdom Metazoa; phylum Chordata; class Aves; order Passeriformes; family Paridae; genus Poecile; species Poecile atricapillus. The sequence continues at coordinate 521,908 of NC_081261.1, forward strand.
AGCAGGATCAGAGTGGAATTTCTAATTCCTGTAGCTTTGAAATGAGCAGGTATGTGATACATGTGACTGTCTTTAAAAAAAAAAAGATTTATTTCCAGCTGATGTCAACCCCATTAATTCCTACTTCGTTCTGGTGTCTCTTGTAATTCGTCGTTGCTTTTGCCTGGTGCTGTTCCCTGGGAAGCGTGGCAGGCTTGTCCAGCAAGGTCCACGTGACTTCAGCAAGCTCTGGGGGTGTTTGTGAGAAAACCCAGTAACTTCAGAAAAAATTAAATCCCTTGTGGCTCAGGCATTTTTTGAAAGCCCACACTGGGATGCTGAGCACATTCCTCTGGCTTTTTTAACTGTTCTGTTTCAAAAGTTTCACCCTCTGTCCTCTCTGGGGCTCCCAGAGCTGCAGTGCAGCTGTGAATGTTGTTCCTGTTGCTGCAGAGGCTTCAGACACTGCAGCTGGTCCCTCTCTCGTGCCTGGTGTCCGGGGGTTTCAGTTTGGGAAGGTCCCTGTCCCCTGTCCAGCTCGGTGTCACCTGCACAGGGGGCAGGGGCTGTGCCAGGGCAGGTTCCCCACGCTGCTCCCACCCCTGCCAGGACCAGCTGCCTCCAGAGGTGCCAGGGGTGCTCACCTGCCCTGCCCAGGGTGCTCAGGGGTGCTCAGGGTGCTCAGGGGTGCCCAGGGGTGCTCAGGGGTGGCCAGGGGTGCTCAGGGTGCTCAGGGGTGCCCAGGGGTGCTCAGGGGTGCCCAGGGGTGCTCAGGGATGCTCAGGAGTGCTCAGGGGTGCTCAGGGGTGCCCAGGGGTGCGCAGGGGGCTCAGGGGTGCTCAGGGGTGCCCAGGGGGGCTCAGGGGTGCCCAGGGGTGCCCAGGGGGGCTCAGGGGTGCCCAGGGGTGTCCAGGGGTGCCCAGGAGTGCTCAGGGGTGCCCAGGGGTGCTCAGGAGTGCTCAGGGGGGCTCAGGGGTGCTCAGGGGTGCTCAGGGGGCTCAGGGGTGCCCAGGGGTGCTCAGGGGTGCTCAGGGGGCTCAGGGGTGCCCAGGGGTGCTCAGGGGTGCTCAGGGGTGCCCAGGGGTGCACAGGAGTGCTCAGGGGTGCCCAGGGGTGCTCAGGGGTGCCCAGGGGTGCTCAGGAGTGCTCAGGGGTGCCCAGGGGGGCTCAGGGGTGCTCAGGGGTGCCCAGGGGTGCCCAGGGGTGCCCAGGGGGGCTCAGGGGTGCCCAGGGGTGCTCAGGGGTGCCCAGGGGTGCCCAGGGGTGCCCAGGGGTGCCCAGGGGGGCTCAGGGGTGCTCAGGGGTGCTCAGGGGTGGCCAGGGGGCTCAGGGGTGCCCAGGGGTGCCCAGGGGTGCTCAGGGGTGCCCAGGGGTGCCCAGGGGTGCACAGCACACCGCTGCCACCTCCACAGGAGCCCCTGGATGCAGCACTGGGTGCCTGGACTGAGGCATCAGTGCACAGGGACGTTCATGTGAGCAGTGAAGGAGCTCTGCAAAGGGTGTGGCATCAGCAACTGCACTGGAGAAAAAGAAGGAACCAGCGAGGAGAGCCCAGTGCTGATTTCCCAGCTCGTGGGAGGATTGTGCATCGTGCCCCTGAAGAGGAATGGACCTGTGTTCACCCTAAACACTCCCTGTTAGCTACGAGCTCACCTGGGCAGGCCCAGGGTGCCAGGGAGGAGCTGTCAGTGCCAAACCACTGCTGGGAACTGTTCCCTGTCACTGAGGGGAGAGCCACTGGCCAAGCTGCTGGCACTGCCTGCATTTATGCTGAAGTTGCCTGCTGGCAAATCCCTGCTTGTCTTTCTGCAGTGGACAATCGTGTGCAACCTGAATTTTTGGTGTCATTTGCTGCCCTCAGTGTTTTGGTTTGACTGCTTTCCCCTGCTCCCTGGGAGCCTCCCTTCATGTTTCATTTTGTGTGACTCCACTGCCATCAGATTCCCATCGGTGCCCCACGCTGCCCTCGTTTCCCGTGCTGGCTGCAGGGTGAGATTTCTCCCTGATGGGGAGAGGTGCACGTGCTTCAGCAGCAGGACTTGTGAGCTGGAGATGAGAATTAAAGTGCTCTCCCACACAAAAGCTCCCTCTTTTGAAGAGCTTTGCATTGGATATAACTTTTAATTTGGTTTTGAAAGCCAGGCAGGCTTTGGAAACTCTCCCTGACACTATCTGAACAAGGATATTGCTCGACTTTTTATACAAAAGACACTTTAATTAAACTCCCATCATGAAAATAATTAGACCAAATTTGCAGTACTTAAGTAGTCAATAATTTAGTAGTTGGAGCTCATTAATAGACTTCTCCCTGTGCCTGTGTTGTGCTGCTGCAGCCCTGGCAGCTGCCTGCCCGGGGATCAATCTGGGCTCAATATCCCCCCCGAGCCCCCCTTCCTGTCCCCTGCAGTGGTGGCCCTGCATTAAAAATAATAAAGGAGCAAAGGAAGGAGGTGCTGGCAGAGCAGCTGGGTGCAGGGGTGGCTGTCCCGTGCTGCTGTCCCTCCTGGCTCCCCCTGTCCCCTCTGGGGTGGCCCTGGGAGGGGACATCACAAACCCCCCTGGCCCTGAGGTTCCTCTGCCTCCCTGTGCTTTCCTCTGGGGCTGTCATGCAAAACGTGCAGAGAGGAATCCCCTGCTGAGGGACAGAGCACCGAGTTTCTAATGCAGAGTTTACTCAATATTTACTGAGCAGGCAGAAAGAGGAAAGGGTGTTCTGCTCTGTCCCTCTTCCTTAGGACAGGCTTCTCACAGACAGGCAAACTCACACAGTCAGTTTTGGAAACAAGGTGTGAGGAAGGTAAGTAATTTATTATTTGAATGTCTTCCCTGAATTGGATTCTATTTTTTTCAAATCACCGGATTATCTGTGCTCAAAATTAAATTGATGTTTTGAGTTATGGTTCTTTACATCTTTTAATTGATTAAAAAAAATGTTTGACCCTTTCTTTTGTCTACAGAGAATAAGCAGAACAGAAATGGATTTACTTTTATTATGGTAATCGTTTTGTTTCAAATACATTTCAGAGCAGGGCATGTATAACTGTATCAGTTTCTGTAATTCATTCTCATTCCTGATTTCCCCCAGGCATTCAGGCAGTTCTTCCTCCTAATGCCTCGTTGTTCCAGCTAATACTGCAATAACAATTTGTGGTTCTATAGCACCTTTACATGGGAACAGTCCAAAGCAGGCCCTGGGAATTGATATTGTGTCTTCCTCCAGCCCTTAGATGGATTTGCAGCTGGGTGTTTTTACAGCAGCCCCAGCTGCTTCCCCTGCAGCAGCTCTGGCTCTTCAGCAGTTGTGTCTGAGTGAGAACTGTGGGCAGGGATAAAAGGGATGGGCAGGGATAAAAGCTCTCCCGTGGAGCATCCCGAGGGAGCCAGAATTCCAAGGCCTTTTATTCCAGGGAGCCGTGTCCTGCTGACAAACCAGATCCAGCAGCCTGCCCTGGGAATGGGGGCCAGTGGCAGCCTTGTTCTCTGGAAATTTGTGCTTTGAAGAGATCTGGGGGCTCAGGTCATGCTGTGCAGACCCCAACTATCCGTGGGGACCAAGTGGTTAATTGGGGTGAAGTTTTTGGTTTGGTGTTTAAGTGGCTGTGGCAGCATCCTGTCTGTTTTCCCTCTGAGCTGGTGGGTGCAGGATCCCAGCAGGATCCTGGCAGCACCTGCAGCCCCCCTGGACATTGCTGTGGTCTCTGCAGACACTCCTGTCCTTTGGCCATCCCCGGGGCAGTGGACACCGCTCTGCACGGCCCCAGCCTCTGCTCGGTGCCTCTGCAGCCGCTGTTGGAGCTGTGCTGATGGAAATGTGCTTTGTTTCCAGGGCTGCCATTCCAGTGCTCGCTTTCTGTGGCCCCCAGGTGTTTGTGCTGAGGCTCCAGGGGGCAGAGGGAGCAGTGGCAGCCGTGCTGGGGGACACGAGTGGGACACGAGTCTGGCTCAGACGTGGGTGACACCTGCCCCTGGTGAGCCCAGGGCTGCAGAAATCCCTCCCAGCTCTGTGAGAGGGAGACACGGCACAGCAAACCTGCTGTGTGGTGTCTCACCTCTCCCTCAGGTGGAGCTGGACACCCCAGAGTTCCAGAAGGATCCTTCCCTGGCACACCTGTGCTTCCAGGGCTCACTTACCCAAATGCAAGCAGTGGCAGCAGCAGCGTGATGCTGTGTAAAGGTTTGGAATATACTCTGCAGGGATGGCAGTGATGGATAAATGTCCCCTGGCCTGGCTCAGTGCTTCTCTCCCAGCCCGAGCAGCGGGTGCTGCTCCCTGGAGCTGCTGCAGGGTGTGGAGAGGCTGCCAGTGAAGCTGAGCTCTGGTTCCTGCTTTATCTCCTGGATCCTGACAGCTCCACACTGCTGCCTCATCTCCTGGAGAGCTGGGAGATAAGGGAGTCAGGCTCAGCAGAGTGAGGGGCAGGAAATGGAGCAGGGGATGAGCTGCATGATGAGCAGGAGAAAATACTGTGTGAATACTGAATTTTGTGCATGGCTATGATAAAGCTCGTGTATTTACACAGGCCAGATTAAATATCTGTATTTCATAGAAAGAGAGGGAAAAGTTATGCTTTGTGAAAATCTTCAAGGACACCAAAGGCACTGATTTATTTAATCATTATCTTTGTAACTGAAACATGAGCCTGTTCTGTGGGTAAGGTGGGGGGTTTTAATGCCTAATGGAATGCCAGGGCCCTTTCAAAATTCCCCATATTTGTCACATTTCTCTTATTTTATTCCAGCTCTGAATAAAAACATGAAAAAATATAAAAAATTTCTGAATAAAAAGTTGTCCTGCCTCACTCTGGGTTTTTTTGGTAGAAGTCATAGTGCATTTGGGTGGAAATTACAGCATTTATATTTAGTTTTTTATTACTTGTTCAGAAAAGGTGTTAATGAATGATGTGCTCCCACATTATTCCCATTATTTTTTTGTGAATAATTCACAAGTCTGAGTAGATCTGTCAGTAAATCCCAGCCAGCAGCACAGCCCAGACTGTGCAGGACCTACTGGTGAGGGTAAAGGAGGCTCTGGGATCTGCAGGCAAAGTCTGGGCAAAGTTTCCAGCCCAGGAGGGGTAGGAGTAACCTGATGAGGCAGAGCTGCCTGTGGAAGTTCTTAAAACTTCATCCCAACGTGGCTGAATGAACTTGTCCCTGTCCCAGGCAGGAGCTCCCTGGCAGGTGGGGCAGGACAGGTGACAAGGGGAGAGAGCAGTTCTGAGCCAAGTTAAGGCCACACAATAAAGAATCCTTTTGTAGGAGGAACCTTCTGCTGTGTTGATCCATTATTTATCCCCTGTAAGCATCCCAACCTTTCTACCACTTTCACTTGGTTTCCTTCTCAAGTTCCTTTTGCTTGACTTGAACACATGGAGGTGGCAATGACTGCAGGATGGTGCTTGTTAAGGGCTGAGCTCAAATAATAAATCCTGAGCTGAGCAGTGTTTTGTCCTGGCTCCAGGAAGAAGGAAAGGTGCTGTGTGCAGTGTTCCAGGTTTTGCTGTGGGACACTGAAAGGTTCCCCTGGTGCTGGCTCTGGTGACGAGGGTGCTCCACTTTGGGCTGCTGGTGCTGGTCCGTGCAGCCCTGAACCCCTCACCAACACCCCCAGGGCTGAGTGTGGGGTGTGGTCCCCTCCCCTGGGGGTCAGGCCAGCTCCTCCAGGTACAAATGTGGGCTGCTCAGCGAGCCCCTGCTGCTGGAAGCTCTGAGGCTGCTGATTTGTGTTTCCCCCGTGCTTCTGCCACCCTGGGACAGTGTGGAGTCCTTGGGGGCCCCAGTGCCAAGGTGGCCCTCACTGGAGGGGTCACCTGGAGCCGTTCCTGCTCTGGGGACCAAGGGGGTGTCCCAGCAGCGAGGGCCAGGTGAGGACATGGATGGCAGGAGGGCTCTCCAGGAGCTGAGTGCCTCCTCCAGGGCTCTGCTCCATGGCCTGGCCATCAGGAAAGCTTTTACTGCAGCTGTGGAGTGCAGGCTTTAATGGGCAGGTGATGTTTGTTCTGCATGGCAAGTGCATCCTTGCCCTCTGAGCTGTGTAAATTTAGCTCCCTCAAGCCTGGCCTCCTGGGGCTGAGATTTGTGTTTGAACTTTAGTTGAAAGGAATATATTGATTAGGCTTTGATTTAGTTGTTCCTTGCTGAAAAGACACCAGGTAATGACTTTACCTGCCCTTTCCTATTTTATTCATTTAATGGAGTCCCCTCCTTCCCCTTTTCCTTCTGAAGACCGTTTTTGCCTGGAAATCTGCAGTACTGTGAGAAGAAATAGAAGAAAAAGCAGCTGTCACATGCTAAGGTGACCGATTCCATAAGTAACTCCCCTGGCAACCCTGTGAGGCTTCACTGATGTCAGTCAGAGCTTTCTCCTTGCCCAGGGCCATGGCTGGGTTGGACCAACAGACTGAGGTACCTGCTTGTTGTCTTCTGCCCAGATGTGTTTGTGCTCTGCCCAGATGTGTTTGTGCTGCTGCCCAGGTGTGCTGGCTCTCCCCAGATGTGCTGGCTCTCCCCAGATGTGTTTGCTGGCTCTCCCCAGATGTGCTGGCTCTCCCCAGATGTGCTGGCTCTCCCCAGATGTGTTTGCTGGCTCTCCCCAGATGTGCTGGCTCTCTCCAGATGTGCTGGCTCTCCCCAGATGTGCTGGCTCTCCCCAGATGTGCTGGCTCTCTCCAGATGTGTTTGCTGGCTCTGCCCAGATGTGCTGGCTCTGTCCAGATGTGCTGGCTCTCCCCAGATCTGCTGGCTCTCCCCAGATGTGCTGGCTCTGTCCAGATGTGCTGGCTCTCCCCAGATGTGTTTGCTGGCTCTCCCCAGATGTGCTGGCTCTCCCCAGATGTGCTGGCTCTGCCCAGATGTGCTGGCTCTCCCCAGATGTGCTGGCTCTCTCCAGATGTGCAGCTGCCAGCCCCAGGGCTGTCCCTCCCTGGCTGTGCTGAGGGTCCCTCCGTGTCGGGTGTGGCTGTGCAGCCCCCGCAGGCTCCGTGGGAAATGAGCTGATTTTGTTTTGGCACAGCAGAACAAAACCCTTCCCTTCACACGTCTTGCTTTGCTTGGAAACTGATTCTTGTGAATCGGGACTCTGAACACTGAGCAGTAAATATTTATGAAATGTAATGGCCAAGACTAAATACATTCATTAGCATATTTATTCTTATTGAGTTGCTGCTTTGTGTGCCTGAGGAAATTATCAAATTGCTTCTATTTGAAATGTTATGTAGAATTTTAGGACTGGCATTTTTAGTCTCACATTGCTCTGGATTTTGGAATGAGGGTGAGGAAGCATTTGTGTCCACCCCAGCCCCAAAGTAAGTTTATGAATAATAAAAGTTCAATGAATCCATTCTCTTCTCCAGAGCCCAGGTTGTCCATCTGCTTGGTGCCAGGAACGGGAGCTGAGCACGATGCTCCTGGAGAGGCTGGGAATGAGGGCAGGGAGCTGGGAAAGGAGCTGGGAATGCGGGAAGGGAGATGGGAATGTGGGAAAGGGAGATGGGAATGCGGGAAAGGAGATGGGAATGCGGGAAGGGAGATGGGAATGCCGGCAGGGAGCTGGGAATGCGGGAAGGGAGATGGGAATGCGGGAAAGGAGATGGGAATGCGGGAAGGGAGATGGGAATGCGGGAAGGGAGATGGGAACGCGGGAAGGGAGATGGGAATGCGGGAAGGGAGATGGGAACGCGGGAAGGGAGATGGGAATGCGGGAAAGGAGATGGGAATGCCGGCAGGGAGATGGGAATGTGGGAAAGGAGATGGGAATGCCGGCAGGGAGCTGGGAATGCCCCAGCTCATCCCCGGGGCTCCCCCGGCCTGCGGGAGCAGCTCCGGCCGCTCGGGTCCTGCTCTGCCGGAGGTCTCCAAGCTCCTGTCCTGCTCTGCCGGAGGTCTCCAGGCTCCTGTCCTGCTCTACTGAAGGTCTCCAGGCTCCTGTCCTGCTCTACTGAAGGTCTCCAAGCTCCTGTCCTGCTCTGCCGGAGGTCTCCAAGCTCCTGTCCTGCTCTACTGAAGGTCTCCAGGCTCCTGTCCTGCTGGAGCTGAGGTTCCCCCTGCTCCAGGCTGTCCCTGCTGCCCCGGGAGCTCCGGGATCCGCTGGATGTGAGCCCTGGCCCCGCTGCCAGTCCCGGTAATTTCACCCCCCCCGAGCTCTCCAGGAGCAACTTTGGCTTTTTCTCGGCGTGTCCCTGTGCTCCTGCCCATTGCACACCGAGATTAAACTCTGTCATGGGAAACGAATGGAGCAAGTCGGATGCCCCTCTCCGTGCTGATTTCCCCTCAGCTCTTCACTCCCCTTCTCCAGGGGCCATGGATTTATTGTACAATCACACAGGTGAACTGAGCATCCCCCCGGCTGGGGCTGGGGAACCGGCACAAAACCCAGAGACAGGCTGGGAATGCCCAACTCTGGGGACAGGCTGTGAGTGCCCAGCTCTGGGGACAGGCTGTGAGTGTGTGCCCAGCTCTGGGGACAGGCTGTGTGTGAGTGCCCAGCTCTCAGGACAGGCTGTGTGTGTGTGCCCAGAGCTGGGGACAGGCTGTGAGTGTGTGCCCAGCTCTGGGGACAGGCTGTGTGTGTGTGCCCAGCTCTGGGGACAGGCTGTGAGTGCCCAGCTCTGGGGACAGGCTGTGTGTGTGTGCCCAGCTCTGGGGACAGGCTGTGTGTGAGTGCCCAGCTCTGGGGACAGGCTGTGTGTGAGTGCCCAGCTCTGGGGACAGGCTGTGTGTGTGTGCCCAGCTCTGGGGACAGGCTGTGAGTGCCCAGCTCTGGGGACAGGCTGTGTGTGAGTGCCCAGCTCTGGGGACAGGCTGTGAGTGTGTGCCCAGCTCTGGGGACAGGCTGTGTGTGAGTGCCCAGCTCTCAGGACAGGCTGTGTGTGTGTGCCCAGAGCTGGGGACAGGCTGTGAGTGTGTGCCCAGCTCTGGGGACAGGCTGTGTGTGTGTGCCCAGCTCTGGGGACAGGCTGTGAGTGCCCAGCTCTGGGGACAGGCTGTGTGTGTGTGCCCAGCTCTGGGGACAGGCTGTGTGTGAGTGCCCAGCTCTGGGGACAGGCTGTGTGTGAGTGCCCAGCTCTGGGGACAGGCTGTGTGTGTGTGCCCAGCTCTGGGGACAGGCTGTGAGTGCCCAGCTCTGGGGACAGGCTGTGTGTGAGTGCCCAGCTCTGGGGACAGGCTGTGTGTGAGTGCCCAGCTCTGGGGACAGGCTGTGAGTGTGTGCCCAGCTCTGGGGACAGGCTGTGTGTGTGTGCCCAGCCCTGGGGACAGGCTGTGAGTGCCCAGCTCTGGGGACAGGCTGTGAGTGCCCAGCTCTAGGGACAGGCTGTGTGTGTGTGCCCAGCTCTCAGGACAGGCTGTGAGTGCCCAGCTCTCAGGACAGGCTGTGTGTGAGTGCCCAGCTCTGGGGACAGGCTGTGAGTGCCCAGCTCTGGGGACAGGCTGTGTGTGTGTGCCCAGCTCTGGGGACAGGCTGTGTGTGAGTGCCCAGCTCTCAGGACAGGCTGTGTGTGAGTGCCCAGCTCTGGGGACAGGCTGTGAGTGCCCAGCTCTGGGGACAGGCTGTGTGTGTGTGCCCAGCTCTGGGGACAGGCTGTGAGTGCCCAGCTCTGGGGACAGGCTGTGTGTGAGTGCCCAGCTCTGGGGACAGGCTGTGTGTGAGTGCCCAGCTCTCAGGACAGGCTGTGTGTGAGTGCCCAGCTCTGGGGACAGGCTGTGTGTGAATGCCCAGCTCTGGGGACAGGCTGTGTGTGAGTGCCCAGCTCTGGGGACAGGCTGTGTGTGAGTGCCCAGCTCTCAGGACAGGCTGTGTGTGAGTGCCCAGCTCTGGGGACAGGCTGTGTGTGCCCAACTCTGGGGACAGGCTGTGAGTGTGTGCCCAGCTCTCAGGACAGGCTGTGTGTGTGTGCCCAGCTCTGGGGACAGGCTGTGAGTGTGTGCCCAGCTCTGGGGACAGGCTGTGTGTGTGTGCCCAGCTCTGGGGACAGGCTGTGTGTGTGTGCCCAGCTCTGGGGACAGGCTGTGAGTGCCCAGCTCTGGGGACAGGCTGTGTGTGAGTGCCCAGCTCTGGGGACAGGCTGTGTGTGTGTGCCCAGCTCTCAGGACAGGCTGTGTGTGAGTGCCCAGCTCTGGGGACAGGCTGTGTGTGAGTGCCCAGCCCTGGGGACAGGCTGTGAGTGTGTGCCCAGCTCTCAGGACAGGCTGTGAGTGTGTGCCCAGCTCTCAGGACAGGCTGTGTGTGAGTGCCCAGCTCCCAGGACAGGCTGTGTGTGTGTGCCCAGCTCTGGGGACAGGCTGTGTGTGTGTGCCCAGCTCTCAGGACAGGCTGTGAGTGCCCAGCTCTCAGGACAGGCTGTGTGTGTGTGCCCAGCCCTGGGGACAGGCTGTGAGTGTGTGCCCAGCTCTGGGGACAGGCTGTGTGTGTGTGCCCAGCCCTGGGGACAGGCTGTGTGTGTGTGCCCAGCTCTGGGGACAGGCTGTGAGTGCCCAGCTCTGGGGACAGGCTGTGTGTGAGTGCCCAGCTCTCAGGACAGGCTGTGTGTGAGTGCCCAGCTCTGGGGACAGGCTGTGTGTGAGTGCCCAGCCCTGGGGACAGGCTGTGAGTGCCCAGCTCTCAGGACAGGCTGTGTGTGAGTGCCCAGCTCTGGGGACAGGCTGTGAGTGCCCAGCTCTGGGGACAGGCTGTGTGTGTGTGCCCAGCTCTCAGGACAGGCTGTGAGTGCCCAGCTCTGGGGACAGGCTGTGTGTGAGTGCCCAGCTCTGGGGACAGGCTGTGTGTGTGTGCCCAGCTCTGGGGACAGGCTGTGTGTGTGTGCCCAGCTCTCAGGACAGGCTGTGAGTGCCCAGCTCTGGGGACAGGCTGTGAGTGCCCAGCTCTGGGGACAGGCTGTGTGTGTGTGCCCAGCTCTCAGGACAGGCTGTGTGTGTGTGCCCAGCTCTCAGGACAGGCTGTGTGTGCCCAGCTCTGGGGACAGGCTGTGAGTGCCCAGCTCTCAGGACAGGCTGTGAGTGCCCAGCTCTCAGGACAGGCTGTGTGTGTGTGCCCAGCTCTCAGGACAAGCTGTGTGTGCCCAGCCCCTGCCCAAAGCCCAGAACCACAGCATTTGTGTCTCTGCAGCAGCACTCGGAGCAGTTGGCTCCCATGAAAACAGTTTCCCTAGGAACAGATTTCTGCTGTAGATATTTAAGTGCAACAGAAGCAGTGTCAGGATGTGAGGAGCTGCTTTGGTGGAGCTCCAGGGTGGGCTGGGACGTGGAGAGGAAGCTCTGGGAATTGGCAACAACAGGAGGTGTGAAAATAATGGCACAGAAGTCGCAGTGTGGGAAGGGCAGCTGGATGAGGCATGGGGCAGAGGAGCAGGGATGGACAGGAGAGGAGGAGGAGGTGGCTGAGGGTCACTGTGGCTGCAGCAGGGAGGGACACGGTGCTGACCATGGCCTGTCCCAGGGCCGGTGCTCAGAGCTCTGCTGCTCCCAGCAAAGCCCTGCTGGAAGCTTGCCCTCCTCAGCCCTGCTGCTCATTTCCACCCTGGCAGCAGCTGACAGCTCCGACTACACCAATTAATTCAGTTCAGGGTAGCTGTGCCGTGATCTGAACCCATCATTTAAACGCCTTGTTCCCAGCTTTCAGCTCTGTGTGATTTTTTGCCGTGTTTATTTGTTGTTTTGTAAATCGGTTCCTGTCTGTCTCACTAATGGGACAAACATTCCAGTAGGAGTGGCAGGATCTGGGGCATTACCTGCTTTAATATTCATCAGTTGTGGATTTGAAGGGGCCCTGGGGAGCTGAGGCTCCCTGGGCTCCCCCAGGAGCAGGGACAGGAGCTGCTGGCAGGGGGACAGGAGCTCGGGGTGTCTCCCTTGGCCAGGACAGCCCGGGCTGCCCAAAGCCATCCTCACACAGCGTTTGCTATTTCTGGCTCTCTCACCCTGTGGCTGCTCACACAGACAAGTCATTGTGCTGAATGTGACAGGAGCTTCGTTGTGATTTTATTCCAGGAATGGAGTGCTCACCTGAGCTGCAGCCTGGCCTGGCTTTGTTGTGATTTTATTCCAGGAATGGAGTGCTCACCTGAGCTCCTGGCCTGGCTGGTGCTTTGTTTTGTTTTTATTCCAGGATTGGAGTGCTCACCTGAGCTGCAGCCTGGCCTGGCTGGTGTTTTGTTGTGATTTTATTCCAGGAATGGAGTGCTCACCTGAGCTCCTGGCTGCAGCCTGGCCTGGCTGGTGCTTTGTTGTGTTTTTATTCCAGGAATGGACTGCTCACCTGAGCTGCAGCCTGGCCTGGCTGGTGCTGGGGCAGGAGCTGGGCACAGGGAGGAGCCCAGGTAAGGCAGGACTCTGTGTCCCTCTGATGCCATCGAGCTGTTGGCACTGACTGAAGCACCAAAGTGCCTGCACAAAGGGCCTGGCAGCCCAGCCTGGGTCTCCTGCACTTTTTAGAGCTCAGGCTTTAAAGGTGCTGGACATGTGGTGCACGGTGTTGGGGCTGCAATAAGATGCTCTCTAAGGTCCCTTCCAACCACCCTGTGATTCTATGGCAGTGTTTTCCTTCCTAATAGAAGTCGTATTTTTTAAGGAAATAAAGTTTATCCAAGACTGGATTTTTTCAAAGGAAAAATAATTCCTTTTGCTCCCCAGATCATTAGGCAGGGCTGGGAGAAGGGAGCTGTGGCTGGGAGGCAGGATGTGTCCAGAGCTGGGCACTGGAGAACTCCCTCATGTGCTGCTGCCCTTGGACAGAGGGTGCTGGGAACATTTGTGACATTCAGAGGGACATTGCTGCCACCTCGGGTCACCCACCCTGGCTCTGGGACAACACACACTACATTTCACTGGGCTTTTTTAAAATGGGTTTTTTAAACAGTTTTCTTTAAAGTCACAGATTTTTTTTTAAACACTGTGACCATTTGTGTGAAATAGTGATTGTTCCAAATGTTGGGAATTCCTTTGTGCAGGAATCGAATGTTTGTTCTTCAGGGCCACAGGCAGTTTCCCCTGGGGTCATTCCTGTGTCTGCTGCAGGAATGTTTGGGGTGTCCCAGAGGGTGTTTGGGATGTCTCAGAGGGTGTTTGGGATGCCCCAGAGGGTGTTTGGGGTGTTCCAGAGGGTGTTTGGGATGCCCCAGAGGGTGTTTGGGGTGTCTCAGAGGGTGTTTGGGGTGTCCCAGAGGGTGTTTGGGGTGTCCCAGAGGGTGTTTGGGGTGTCTCACAGGGTGTTTGGGATATCTCAGAGGGTGTTTGGGGTGTTCCAGAGGGTGTTTGGGGTGTTCCAGAGGGTGTTTGGGGTGTCCCAGGGGGTGTTTGGGGTGTCCCAGAGGGTGTTTGGGGTGTCCCAGGGGGTGTTTGGGGTGTCCCAGAGGGTGTTTGGGGTGTCCCAGAGGGTGTTTGGGGTGTCTCAGAGGGTGTTTGGGGTGTCTCAGAGAGTGTTTGGGGTGTCTCAGAGGGTGTTTGGGATGCCCCAGAGGGTGTTTGGGGTGTCTCAGAGGGTGTTTGGGGTGTCTCAGAGGGTGTTTGGGGTGTCCCAGAGGGTGTTTGGGGTGTCTCAGAGGGTGTTTGGGATGCCCCAGAGGGTGTTTGGGATGCCCCAGAGGGTGTTTGGGGTGTCTCAGAGGGTGTTTGGGGTGTTCCAGAGGGTGTTTGGGGTGTCCCAGAGGGTGTTTGGGATGCCCCAGAGGGTGTTTGGGGTGTCCCAGGGGCTGTTTGGGATGCCCCAGAGGGTGTTTGGGATGTCTCAGAGGGTGTTTGGGGTGTCCCAGAGGGTGTTTGGGGTGTCTCAGAGGGTGTTTGGGGTGTCTCAGAGGGTGTTTGGGGTGTCTCAGAGGGTGTTTGGGATATCTCAGAGGGTGTTTGGGGTGTTCCAGAGGGTGTTTGGGGTGTCTCAGAGGGTGTTCAGGGATGCCTGTGGCGTTGGGGTGTCGTCTTCCTCCCCTGGGTCCCTGTCCCTGCCCTGCTCCTGCAGACACAGCTTTGGGAAGGTGTTTAGGGCCAGAGCCGTGGGCTGGGCTTGCACTCTAAGCACAAACTTCAGTGGTGGATTCTCTGATTTTTCTGTAAATTCCTTCATGCTTACTTTTCTCCTCCTTTGGCTTTGGTTCTCGTTTGCTTTGAGCATCAGCAGAGCCAGCCCGGCTCTCCTCAGCCCCGAGCAGACCGTGCTGGGGCCATCAAAGTGCCAGGCTTTTATACGAGTTTCCCATTGACACCCGGCAAAGACCTTGCAACCCAAACGCTCTGCCTTGATTGATTCCTTCTCATTACAGCCCTGAATTATTTGCAGAGGGAAATGACAAGGCTTTATTTTCTCACGGTGCTTTATCTTTCTACAAAATGCATCCAATGAAGCTGCTAATGGAAAAGCTTTTACCCTGGGGCAGAGGGTGATGCTGTCCTGTGCTGAGGTGTGATGTGTGCTGCTGAGGGGGCACACACAGCCCGGGGGCACTGGCACAGCAGGGAGGATCCACTGTTTGCTTCAGAAGTTGAAAAGAACAGAAAGGACAAGTTTATTTCCCTGCCTGGGAGGCAGGGGTGTGGCGTGTCCTGGCTTCACCAGAGAGCCCTGGAGGTCAGCTGGAGGGACGGTGCTGGTTGTGCTCCATGGCAAAATAAAAAACAGATTCCCAGGGGCATGGGAGGAATTATCTGGGGACACTTTCCCTTCCCAGCCAGGCGGAGCACAGAGGAGCTGGGATGGGGCACTTCAGGTGCATCCTGTGCCAGCAATGCTTCTCCCCTTGTTACATCTTCTTGGGTTTCACTTTTGAAGCCTTCAGCATTTTGTAATGATGAAAAAGCAGGCTGGCTGGGCATCTGGGGAGAGAGATGCAGCTCTGAGGAAAAAGATAAAGAGCCTCTGCAAATATTTATGTACAGAAAATCGAAGGGATGGTAATGAAGCTCATTTCCAGAGGAGCTGGATGTGTTTGTGTGGCTGGAGCAGATGGAGGCAGGGGCAGCTGCTCACCACAGGCTGAGCTGCTCTAGAGGACAGCCTGGGGGTGTCTGGGGTGAGGGGAGAGGTTTTGTGCTCTTCCCTCCTGGTACCGGTCCCAGGCTGCCAGGGAGCTCCTTGGTGCCCAGCTGTGGGTGCTGGTGAAGCTGCCAGGCTCCTGTGTGGCCATCAGCACCTCCCTGTGCCCAGCCACCAGCCACATTTAACCCTGTAATGGCTCTACCGGGGCAGCTGCTCCTGCTGCTGACCCCGGGCCCTTCCTGGGGGGTGTGGGTGGCTCCTCTTCACTGCAGCCCCGGGGGTGGAGGGGCTGTGTCCCACCCCTGGCCTGGAGAAGCGGAGATGCCTTCAGGTGGCCCTGCAGCCTTCTGCTGCTGGGCTGGGGGGATGCTCCAGGAGCCAGGAGGGCTCTCTGAGAGCCAGGGGCCCACAGCTGCATTTCATCTTTTAAGACAATCCTGAGCCCGTTTTCTTCCACAGTGTAAATTTGTTCCCTCCAGTGTTTCTACTAAAAAGTGCAACTATCTGGGAAATTCCATATTGTGCAGTGACCTACTTTACAGCTTTTTTTTAAAGTACTGGGAAAACTGCCAAAAAGTCAAGTCTTAATTTTTCTGAGGCTGGGCACCCGCTGCTGCCTGTGCAGAGGAGCAGCAGTGGGGTGAACGTGCAGCGTGGTGTCCCTGGGGAGCCTGGAGAGCAGCAGCCCTGGCTGCCTGGAACCTGCCCAGCTTTTCCACCTCTTGCTTTGCAACCTGCTAAAAAAATCCAAACTTTTCAGTGCTGCTCCTTAAAGCCTCTGTTTGGCAATGACCCTTGGGGTGTAGGGGTGTAGGGATGTAGGGATGTTGGGGTGTAGGGGTGTAGGGGTGTTGGGGTGTAGGGGTGCAGGGGTGTAGGGGTGTTGGGGTGTAGGGGTGTAGGGGTGTTGGGGTGTAGGGGTGTAGGGGTGTAGGGGTGTAGGGGTGTAGGGGTGTAGGGGTGTAGGGGTGTAGGGGTGTAGGGGTGCAGGGGTGTTGGGGTGTAGGGGTGCAGGGGTCTAGGGGTGTTGGGATGTAGGGGTGTAGGGGTGTAGGGGTTTTGGGATGTAGGGATGTTGGGGTGTAGGGGTGTAGGGGTGTAGGGGTGTAGGGTTGTTGGGGTGTAGGGGTTTTGGGATGTAGGGATGTTGGGGTGTAGGGATGTAGGGATGTAGGGGTGTAGGGATGTAGGGGTGTTGGGGTGCTGTGGTGTTGGGGTGTAGGGGTGTAGGGATGTAGGGGTGCAGGGGTGTAGGGGTGCAGGGGTGTTGGGGTGTAGGGGTGTTGGGGTGTTGGGGTGTAGGGGTGTAGGGGTGTAGGGGTGTAGGGGTGTAAGGGTGTAGGGGTGCAGGGGTGTAGGGGTGCAGGGGTGTTGGGGTGCTGTGGTGTAGGGATGTAGGGGTGTAGGGGTGCAGGGGTGCAGGGGTGTTGGGATATAGGAGTGTAGGGGTGTAGGGGTGTAGGGGTGCAGGGGTGTAGGGGTGTAGGGGTGCTGTGGTGTAGGGATGTAGGGATGTAGGGGTGTAGGGGTGTTGGGGTGTAGGGGTGCAGGGGTGTAGGGGTGTAGGGGTGCAGGGGTGTTGGGGTGTTGGGGTGCTGTGGTGTAGGGATGTAGGGGTGTTGGGGTGCTGTGGTGTTGGGGTGCTGTGGCTGTGCTGGGGGTCTGTCCCCATCTCCATCCATCCATCCTGGGCTGGCCTTCACCTCCAGGCTGGGTTTCCTCTTTGGTCACTGCAGTGTTTTGATGCCTTTGAAGCAGAAACAAGTTGGGCTCATTAGCCACATTAACTTTTCCTGGGTGCATGTGGTTATTTGTGTTTAGAAGGAAGGAAAAAATTCAACTGATCATGGCAAGGAATCAGAGTTGTTTTCCAGAGCCATCTTTGAGTGCTGCTGGAAGCATAAAGGAGGAGTGGGGAGAGGCTGAGGGGCTGCAGTTGCAATTAGAGGCCATCTGCTCGGTTCGTGGGCTGCGGGTGATTTGTACAGAACCCTGGCAGGGCTGGGGAGGGAAGGAGCTCAGTGCTCACCTGAAATGTGCTGGTTATTGGCTGTGCTGCTCGCTCTTTCTGGGAGGCATCATTTAAAAACAATTTTTCTGAATTGCACCATCTGGAGGGAGGAAGAAAATCGATGGAGTATTTACATGAGGCTGGGCACCCTCCCCACCTCGGGGGCTCCCGGGGCCCTGCCAGGCTGGGGTGAGAGCTGGGGCAGGAACAAGGGCAGGGGCAAACGTGAGCCTGGGCTGGGCTGCACCAGCTGCTCTGCAGAAATCTTGGCTTCTTCCAGTCTCACCTTGGATAACATCGACCCTTCCTCAGCTCCTTTGTGAGCAGTTACTGTCCTGACACTGCTTAGGGGCTTTTTTCAGACAAAAGAGGTTCAAGCACTTCCTCCCCGATGGAAGGGATGTGAAGAAGGAGCAGCTCTGGCTTCATGGCATGAGGAGGTGGCAGGAGATGCTCAGGGTGGGGCTGAGGTTGCTTTGGTGACAGTGGAGGCCACCCATGCACGGTGTTTTTCACTTGGGACAGCGGGTGCAGGAGCAGCTCGGGTCTGCAGCGTTCCCTGTGCCCTCTGTGCCCGAGGGTGCTCTGAACTCCCTCCTCAGCTGTCACCAAAATACCTCCGGTGCTCGTTATCCGGGGCTGTGGATAAACTGGGGGTGAACAAAGGGAGGATGTGAGGAAGGCCAAGCCCAGCTCTGCCTTCTGACACTGCTGGCAAAGCTGCAAACAGGAGCTCCCAGCCGAGGTTACCCTGAGAGCCCAGCTGGGAGCGGGGAGCTGGCACTGAACTGTGCCTGGAAAAGAGCTCAGGGTGAATGAAACAGCTTCTCCTCCCCTGCTGCTGCTGTCCTGGGGCTGTCCCCGGGCCCCAGCTCTCCCCGGAGATCCGGATTTGGATCCGGGAGAGGAGCAGGGTTTGTGGAGCAGTGAGGGATGATGAAGGGCAGCAAACCCTGCTCACTGTGGGTGCTCACAGCGGGGGCTGCGCTGCCATCCCCGGGCTCCCACGCTGGATCCTGGCACCTGGGGATGGGGTGCAGGGCTGGGGAATGCTTGGCCTTAGAGAGATTCTCCAGCCTGCTCCTGGGATTGTAGGATTGACTGAATATTCTGCTTTTCAGTGCCACTGGGTGACCTGGCCAGCAATTCTGCCCTCTTCCCCTGCCTCCCCTGCCCCCTGGCTCAGGGCTGGCCCTGCTGTGCGGGGCTGGGCTCAGCCCAGCAGCTCCAGGAGATGAGCTCAGACCCATCAGTGCGAGCAGGAACCTGGGGACAGATGCTCCTTTCTTTCACTTGCAGGAAAATGTCCCCAGGAAGGAATGGCCTGGTCTGCTCAGTGCTACCTGTGCTTTTCAGCTGATTGAATTTCATTGACCAGGTTAATATTGAGCCCTTGTGCAATTACTGGCAGAGAATGAAATATCATTTTTTTTTGCCTTGCTTTTGAGCTGTGGAAGGAAGGTTTATATTTCAAATGTTCTTTTAATCGTGCAAGCAGACTCTTGAAAAAGTCCCTTTAATTTAGGGCAGGCTGGATGAGTGCAGTTCATGAGGTTTTTCCCCAAGTAAAAGTTTCTAATTTTTTTTTTTAATGCCGAACCATAGCTAGAGAAGGCATTAATCTTCATTACAGAATAAGCTTGATGTAAACCTGTGTGGCCTCTGTGACCAAAGCAGTCTTACAGCATGGGCTGGGGCAGGGCTGGGAGGGCTGCTGGCTCTGGGTACCTTTGGGTTTGGGTTTTTTCATTCTTGGCCTTACGGCCGTTCCCAATCTTACTGTAGAGGTGCAGGTTTGTTTTTGGAATGGAAACAGTCCCTGGCCTCGGCTCTCAGCTGCACCAGAGTCTGCTGGCAGCTCAGGCAGGCTGGGGCTGCGCAGGGCAGGGATTTGTGCAGAGGACAGGGGGCACCAAGCCGGGAAGGGGAAGGTGTTACTGAGGTTTCTGGTTCTGGGTACTCCCACAAAGGGTCTCAAACAGGGTCTGAAACCTGGCATGGCATTTACATGTTGAATTTAAGTGAGATTTTGAACGTCTAAGATCAATTTGAATATTTTCTGTGCTGAATCTGTTGCATTAAAAATAACAACAAACATGGAAATTGAAAACTATGGGATGCCTGTTTTGACACTTCTGGCAGTGTTTAATGACACGTTGTCAATGGAGCGGCTGAACGTGGCTTGAATGCAGGACCGTGCTCCAGTGCAGCCAGGCACAGCCAGGGGAGTGGGGGTGACTGCTGCTGCTGCAGGGGGGCTGCAATGCTGCTGGGGTGCTGCTGCAAGGGTGCTGCAGGGGGGCTGCAATGCTGCAGGGGGGCTGCAATGCTGCTGGGGTGCTGCTGCAAGGGTGCTGCTGCAGGGGGGCTGCAATGCTGCTGGGGTGCTGCTGCAAGGGTGCTGCTGCAGGGGGGCTGCAGGAGCTGGAGTGCCGTTCCCAGGCTGAACCGAGCCCGTGCCTCTCCTGTCCAGAACCGAACCGAGCCCGTGCCTCTCCTGTCCCGAACCGAACCGAGCCCGTGCCTCTCCTGTCCCGGACAGAACCGAACCGAGCCCGTGCCTCTCCTGTCCCGAACCGAACCGAACCGAGCCCGTGCCTCTCCTGTCCCGGACAGAACCGAACCGAGCCCGTGCCTCTCCTGTCCCGGACAGAACCGAACCGAGCCCGTGCCTCTCCTGTCCCGAACCGAACCGAACCGAACTGAACCGAACCGAACCGAGCCCGTGCCGCTCCTGTCCCGAACCGAACCGAACCGAACTGAACCGAACCGAACCGAGCCCGCACCGCCGCTCCCGAGCCCCCGTGCCCAGCCCAGCCCTGGCCGGGTTATTTGCGGGTCGGAGCAGGGGTCGGGAGCTCCGGAGCGGGGCTGAGCAGGATCCTGCGGGCTGAGCAAGCTGCTGATGTACAGAACGCTGCCCTTCCACCGCCCCAAACAGCAGCACCAGTGCCTTTGTTTCCCTGCTGTCCTCACATGGCTGCTGGATCCCGGC
This sequence comes from Poecile atricapillus, assembly GCF_030490865.1. Taxonomy (NCBI): domain Eukaryota; kingdom Metazoa; phylum Chordata; class Aves; order Passeriformes; family Paridae; genus Poecile; species Poecile atricapillus. Next base: position 541,852 of record NC_081261.1, read on the forward strand.
AGGCTCAGCCCTGGAAATCACAGTCAAACACATGTGCTCGTCCCAGTCCGGGAATCCTAATTATCCAGGCTGCCTAAGCTCGGTTCCTGCTTTTAGCATCAATTTGTGTTTGTCTGAACGAGACTTGGGCAGCCCTACAATTGAGTAAATAGGGTTTTTCAAATTGCACCGCTGTTAATATCACTGGTACTTGTAACTGCAGATCTGTCCAGTCAACAGCAGAGCTCACCTGGGGAGCGCTGCTGCCCGAGCAGAGCTTTCCCTCCTGCCAGCAGCACACGGCTCTGCCTCTTGTGCAGGGTTTCTTTAACTCGGGCTGTCACTGCTTACATAATGCTCCACTTTCGCCTGCGGTCTTTAAGGTCAGCTTGGGGTTTTGTCTGAACAAGCAGCCAGAGCCTGTGTGGGAACTCGGGAGCTGTGGATGGAGTCTGAGTGTGATGGACCACGAGGATATCAAAAGGCTGATGGTGGTACTTGTCTGCTGTGAGTGTTTGGGGAGAATCACTCCAGAGCTGGGGCTTCGCTCACAAAAGGTGTGTTAAGAGCTTGTCTGCATTCCAAGAACTCGTCTGTTGGAGTTTTCTTACACCAGCTCATCTTTAATGGCTTTACCTCTGGCTGGAAACACGGACAGGGCGGTTGGTTACCTCTAAATACAGGGCAAGGAATGAAACCTGGCTGTGGGTAATTTGCCTTGACAACATTCAATTGTAAAACTGAGACAGGATGGAATTTATCAGCACTGAGTCATCTTCCATTAATTCTTCCTGAGGTTTGCTGAACTTTGGGGTGTATCAAAGCTGTCCCTGTTTTCCTGTTGGTTCCTGCAATGTTTGAAAGCTGTTGTGGCACTGCAGGCTTTGGACAGCAGAGCTCCAGCGCTGTTCCTCATGTTTCTTATTCCTGACTTAGTGCTCCTGTCCCTTTGCCACCTGCCCAGGGCCTTTCCAAAGGTAAAGCCAAAGCCAGCGAAGGCCAAGTTACGCAGAGCAGTTTCTGATGGTGGGAATGTGAAGGGTTAAAAATGCACAATAAATAACAGCAGCAAAATGCTGGGCTCTGATGTGTTCTGCCAAGCATCTGTGCTGTTCTCAGTCTCATGCAGCTGGCAGTTTTGTGTTTCCAATATCTTAAAAAGTGGAGCCATAGAATTTCAATCACCTTCCATCTTACCAAGAGTCTGACTCCTCCAGAATAACTCAGAGGGATTGACTCAACCATATTTTTCATGTTTCCCAAATGAGCAGTGCAATGCCATGGAAATCAGGAAACAGGCAGCAGGGCCATCTCCATCTGAGGAGATGAAGGTCAAAGACACCTTCATTCTTCTCAACATTTTTCCTCCCAAATGGGTTGTAAAAATGAGCACAGTGCGAGCAATTAATTGTGGAGAAAGCCAATTCTTCGGGTCTGTTAAAGGCCAGAGAGTGGGTTCCTTTGATGGCAGGCTCTGTGTGTGGTGGTGTCACCTCCTGCTGTGTCTCTGCCCTCCAACTCACCCACATGAGGGGTGCCAACATTAGAATGGCTTCTTGCACGCTTGGCCCAAACGCTGCCAGCGCTGCTTTCCCCCTCTGTGCTCCATCCTGCAGCGTTCCAAGCCCTTCCTCGGGTGTCCCCTGGCACACACCCGTCACTGCTCGGTCCATGATCCATTCCAGGGCTATGGGCCAAAGCTGGAAACGCCCTGAGCTGCTGCCATCCTCCCCTTCTGCTCCAGACAGCTTTCATTCCTCTGTGTGCAATGCAGGCAAGCAATCCTTGGGTTACACAGAACTCCTCAATTGGAGTGTGCAGGTTGGGATCAGTGAGGGAATTGCTCGTGTGTCAGCCAGAGCAAACAACTCCCCCTCTCTTACACCGAGGGCAGGACCTGCAGAGCCTTGGCTTTGTCCTCCTTTGATAAATGAATGATACTTCTTTTCAATGAAACCTTCATCTTTGCTTGTGGCATCTCTTTGCTTTGCACAATCACTGTCTAGAGAAATCCTCACTCCTTCACATTGTCTGAAATAATACCAGTGGATTTCCTGGAAAACAGAATTAAAACCCACCTTCACCTTTCGGGTACCAAAGTTCCAGGTTAGATTTAACCCAGGCTGGTTTCTGTGTACTGTGTATTTTGTCTTCACCTGCTTCTCACAGGTATTTATATTTGTGCTGAATAGTCACAGTACACCAATTTCTTGATGCTAAATCCCAAGGCTTTAGGCTGTCCTCCGCTTTCTGCCCATGGAATAATCATAACAAGAAGCAGGAAACAGAAGATGTGATAGAGGCTATTTTCTAAAAACAGCCTTGTATGTGGAGGCTTTCATGAGAGGCATCTTGCAGCTCTCAAAGAGGGGCCATATTTACCATTGCATCAAATCTTCCAACCTTGCTGCCTTGTGCTTTCTCCATGTGTTTGGGAAAGGAGATCTGAAAGTTATCTGCTGAACATATTTAAAACATATGCCATCAAACAGCTGTCACTCACTGCTACATTTGTGCCTTCACCAAGAGCTCAGAGCACAAGCCTAGACACCGAGATGAATTCCCAGTTTTGGTGTTCTCCACGTGCAACACTCACCTGTGTGAGGAGAAGACTGGTGAGTGTGCTCATTGTGAGCTGAGCCTGAGCCCTAAACCCCTTCTGGTCCTGTGCCTGCAAACAGAGGAGGATTTCAGTCATGAACCACCTGAGCTCACTGCAGCCCTGAGCCCTCCTCGAGGCCGTGCTGTCCCTGGCTCTGGGGTGGGTGGGACTGGTGGGAGGGGGAATGCTGCAGCAGAGTCAGGCAGCAGAGCAGGAGCCCCAGAATCCTCCCATAAAGGAGAGCAAATAAAAGGAAAAAATACATGGAGCATGCAGTGTCCCAGTCCATAGGGTACAACAGAGAGAGTCCCTTTCAAGGGAAAGCTCCTGAAGCTTTATGGCCTTGGGACAACCTGTCCATGTATTCAAGGGAACAGGATTGCTCAGATGTCTCCAGAGGGATGGAACTCTTCATTTCAGCTTTTTCTTCCTGGGTTAGTTACAGTAAGGGTGTGTCTAAAGCACAGCTGGAGATGCAGGAGCTCACTGAGATGCTGAGAGGCTGCTGCCTGATGAGCTCCCTGGACATGCCCAAGGTCCCAGGCCAGTGGCCTGAGCCCTGCTGTGCCTGCCCAGCCCCGGTGCTCCAGCTGTGGGAGCTGCTCTGTGCAGGCAGGGGAGGGCAGGAGCCATCCCAGGACACATCCAGGGCACGCTGCTCCTGTCCTGGGACGTGGCTGGGATCAGCAGCGTGCTCCAAGAGCAGCACACAGGAACCTGCTCTCACCACAGTGGGTTCCATTCTTCCTCCTGGCAGTGAGAGGAGCCCCTCCTTTGGTCCTGCTCTGTTCTGGGCAGTGGTTCCACAGCTCCTGCCTCTCTCAGAGGGTGGCACTGCTCAGAGGGTCCCTTCCCTGGGCTGCCCCTCAGCTCCTGCTCCCTGGTGCTGTGGTGTCCCTGAGCTGGTGGGTCACAAACTCTGCTTGAAGGGAGGCTTGGGTGGTGCTCAGAGCCCCCGTGGCACAACCTCAATTGTGTCTCAGGCTGGGCAAGAGCTGCTGAGCCACTGGCAGGCAGAAATAGCCTTTATGAAATGTTTTCTTTATCAAGAGCTTCAAAGAAGCTTTTCAGTTGTGGTTGCAAGTCAGACCTTCAATTTTATTATTCTGAAAGGTTAAAAATCAGCTGAATTGTAATGTTCTTTCTTCTGGGGTCACTATGCAGTACTCAGCCTGGAAAGGAGGGAGATGCTCTTCATCTCTTGTGAGGCTGAAGAGGTTTTGTAGTGGAAAAACAGTCACAATAGCAATGCAATGAATTTTATTAAAAGCCCAAACAAATGTATTTACATATGACAAGTACATTCTACCTGCTCCATGTGTTGCAGTGTCTGCTGAACCACTCTTATTAAAAAGGAGCAGAAATTTATAAGGACTGTGTTGGAGTGTGGGGAAAAAAGCTTAATATCAATTTAAGGTATGGGATTTTTTTATTTTTTTCAACTGTAGTTGATGGAAGCTGTTTACTGAGCTTTGTGTGAAAACTTCCAACCTGTGAATTTCAATTTCATAGTTCATTCGCACTGGAGAGTTAATTTGAGATGTGAGCAGTTCTGATCTGTCTGCAGGTCAGGAGCTCCCAGACCTGTGGATGGAGGAGCAGAGAGCAGGAGGGGCTGCGAGGGGATCCCTCCCCAGGGAGGCTTTGTCTGCAGGGTGGGTGTTTCTCTCAGAGAGAGGGTGTGCAGACACAGGAACAGCCTACAAATCACAGAATGCTTTGGCTTGGAAAGGACCTGGAGGCTCCTCTTGATCCAATCCCCTGCCCTGTCCAACCTGGCCTTGGACACTTCCAGGGATGGGACACGTTTTTCTTGCCTGCTGGACAGGTTGTATAGGGTGTGAGACCCCTGGAGCCACCTCTCTTCTTCATATTCAAATCAGGGAAATCACACTTTGATTTTAGGATTTCTGCCAGGAGCCTCAATTCCATTTTGTCCCCACCTAATACAGAACTGAGAATGCCTTTTCATGTTTATTACCCAGACAGTTGCCTTGGCTCTCCCATGATTTTATCCAAAGTGACTTGTTCTAACCTTGTGGAAATTGCAATGATGGAAGATGCATCAGCAATTTTCAATCTGATTTTGTTTCCAGGGGTGCCCATCAGCTGCTCAGCAGCGCGATGAACGAGCTCACGGGGCTCCTCTGTTACTCTCTGAAAGGAGCCAGATTTTGCTCAATGAGACAGGTGAGAGAGAGGCAAGGTGAACTAAAGTTTACCTTTTCTCATACATGTCTAACAGGATACGATTAAATATTAAAACTCTGCAGTTAATTCTGCTGTATTTACCAAAAGAAGATTTTCTGAGGAGTGGTTGTTATGGAAACAGTAGCCCTCTGTCCTTCCACTTGGAAAGGATTTATTTTAAGGGAGCTAAAACCCTTTAAATATTCAGCAAGTATAAAAAGGTGAGATCATAATATGCATCTTACATATTCTGTGCAAAGCTCCAAAAACTTCCCTGATCCCGAGAAGCCGGAAAGGCTCCGGAGCCTGTCTTTAATGCAGGGAAGGGACTCACAAATGAGGGGACTGGGACAGGGATAAAGCGAGGCTGCAGAGACACATCAGCCTGCAGGGACCTGGGCATTCTCCTTCTCCTTCCCTTGGGGCCTGGCTGCTGTTCCCTCCTGCCACTGCCACTGCTGGACTTGCTGGGGTCACCCCCGGTGTGTCGGGGTGCTGGGGTCACCCCCGGTGTGTCGGGGTTTGGTGGGGTCACCCCTGGTGTGTAGGGGTTTGGTGGGTCACCCCCGGTGTGTAGGGGTGCTGGGAACACCTCCTGTGTGTAGGGGTTTGGTGGGACACCCCCTGTTTAGAGGGGTTCTGTGGAACACCTCCTGTGTGTGCTGTGCTGTGAAACACCTCCCGTTTTTAGGGGTTCTGGGGAACACCTCCTGTTTTTAGGGGTTCTGGGGAACACCTCCCGTGTGTGCTGTGCTGTGAACACCTCCTGTTCCTGTTCCAGGGGGTTCTGTGGGACACCTCCTGTGTGTGCTGTGCTGTGAACACCTCCCGTTTTTAGGGGTGCTGTGGGACACCCCCTGTTTTTAGGGGTTCTGTGGAACACCCCCCGTGTGTGCTGTGCTGTGAACACCTCCTGTTCCTGTTCCAGGGGGTTCTGTGGGACACCCCCTGTTTTTAAGGGTTCTGTGGAACACCCCCTGTTTTTAGGGGTTCTGTGGAACACCCCCCATGTGTGCTGTGCTGGGAACACCTCCTGTTTAGAGGGGTTCTGTGGGACACCCCCTGTTTTTAGGGGTGCTGTGGAACACCCCCTGTTTTTAGGGGTTCTGTGGAACACCTCCTGTGTGTGCTGTGCTGGGAACACCCCCTGTTTTTAGGGGTTCTGTGAACACCCCCCATGTGTGCTGTGCTGGGAACACCTCCTGTTCCTGTTCCAGGGGGTTCTGTGGGACACCCCGTGTGTTTAGGGGTTCTGTGGGACACCCCCTGTTTTTAGGGGTTCTGTGGAACACCCCCCATGTGTGCTGTGCTGGGAACACCTCCTGTTCCTGTTCCTGTTCCAGGGGGTTCTGTTCCCTCGGAGCTGCTGGGGCGTGGGTGGGGTGTGCAGAGCCTTTCCTGGCGCTGAGCAGCAGCTCCGAGTGGGTCTCTGTGGGGTGTGAAAGGAATTTTGTGTTCAGTGAAGCAGAAATCAGCACAACGGTGTCTCGGGTGGCAGCTGCAAACACTGTAATTTGCTGAACAATCACAGGCGTTAAAAAAACCCAACAAACCAGTTCTTGGACTAATGGCAAAATAACCCACCTGAAGCTGCAGCAGGAAAATTGTTCCCTCAAGTATTTTCAAACTGAAAATCAAGCTTCAGCTTTGCTACATTCCCGTTTCTTTTGTGCTTGCTTTCAAAAAACATTTAGAGCTCAACTATAGGTTAGAGAATGTATTTTTTTTCTCCACTGAAAATGAATGATAAATATATCTTCAATTGGAATTTTCTTAACCTTTCTTTGGCTACAGCACGCACACTGTGTTGTGTTTCTGACACTTCCCTGGCTGGGATTTCTTCCTACAGGAGTTATTTTCGGGTTACCCCACGGATATGGTGAATCTGAGCGCTTTAATGAGGTATAAGCCTTGAATTACGTTTTATTTTGGAGCGAATCCATAATGATTAACTGCACTGATGAAGCATCAGGGCCTTGGGGGGCGGCAGGAGCCTGCGGTGAGGGATCCTCTGAAATGCAGGGAATGTGGCTGGAAGGAGCTGCCTGTCCTGGGAGCAGGGCTGCACCCCTGGCTCCTGGGCACCGAGGGGAGCCTCTCCCTTCACGGGCTCCCCACTAACCCTGGCACCACATGCCAAGCCCTGCACTCTCCTGTGCAAGCCTTTTGACTTGAATTAAGAAAGACACTGCTCACAAACTCTCATCTGAATTCAACTGGCAACATTTCATTGTGTGCCAGGAAGAGTTGTTCAAGCTTCCAGATCAAACAGGAGCTGACGAAGGGATGGGGAATCAATGCTGCTTTAATAAATCTTTTGCATTTGAGAAGGGGAGAAGGGGAACATCACTTTCAGTGGAAAAAATGGAAATGAACCCTCTTCCAAACTCATCCAAAGGCAGAGCTTTTGGTGAAAGCCCAGCCATGGCAGGTGGAGGAATCCTGGCAGGAGCTCTCAGGGTCCCAGGTGCTGCTGGGCAGGGACCGTCGGTGCTCTGGTGCCAAGCTGTGCCTGGGCTTTGACTGTGACTTCTTCTGCTTGGTGCAAACTGGGGGCTGCAGGAATCACTGACACGGCCCCATGCACCTGGCCATGCTTTGCTGGTCCTTTGCAGGGTGTGAATGTCACCGCAGAGAGCAGCACTGCTGGCAGCCCGGGGAGGAGCGGGGTTTCAGTTCTACCCGAGCTGTGCCGGGCTCTGCTCCTCGGGAGCTTTATTCTGGCACCGTATTTTCCTGTCAGGTTTCACACTGGAGAAAATGACATTTGCGTGACTTTGAGGACCTCTGTCCTGTCAAATTCATTCTCTACATCTGTCAAAGCATTTTCAAACACTGCCTTTTACTGCTGAGGATGGATTTTAGGAGTTTGGTGACAGGAGGAGTTAGCAGCCGTGGCTCCTGGGCCCCGGATCCTCGCGTGGAGGCAGCGCCCAGGTGGGACAGGAGCGTCACCCCCTGCCACTGCTGGGGACTGGCTGTGCCCTGCGGCAGGCAGCAGTGCAGCAGGCAGCAGTGCAGCAGGCAGCAGTGCAGCAGGCAGCAGTGCAGCAGTGCAGCAGGCAGCAGGCAGCAGTGCAGCAGCAGTGCAGCAGTGCAGCAGGCAGCAGTGCAGCAGGCAGCAGTGCAGCTGCAGCAGGCAGCAGTGCAGCAGTGCTGCTCTCTGGAGCAGTGGCAGGGCACAGAACTGCCTGGCTCTGGCACAGGCTCTTGGGCTGGGTGGCTTTGCTCGGGCAGGGAGCTGGGAAGGTGAATTCATTCCCGTGGGGGAGCACCTGCTGCACTGCTGTGCACTGCTGTGCTCTCTGCTGCACTGCTGTGCTCTCTGCTGCACTGCTGTGCTCCAGTGCTCTCTGCTGCACTGCTGTGCTCCAGTGCTCTCTGCTGCACTGCTGTGCACTGCTGTGCTCTCTGCTGCACTGCTGTGCACTGCTGTGCTCTCTGCTGCACTGCTGTGCTCCAGTGCTCTCTGCTGCACTGCTGTGCTCTCTGCTGCACTGCTGTGCTCCAGTGCTCTCTGCTGCACTGCTGTGCTCTCTGCTGTGCTCCAGTGCTCTCTGCTGTGCTCTCTGCTGTGCTCCAGTGCTCTCTGCTGTGCACTGCTGTGCTCTCTGCTGCACTGCTGTGCTCTCTGCTGCACTGCTGTGCTCCAGTGCTCTCTGCTGTGCTCCAGTGCTCTCTGCTGTGCTCCAGTGCTCTCTGCTGTGCTCCAGTGCCAAATGCCCTGCTCTGCAATCCAGGATAACTGCTCTGGATGCTGCTGGGCTGATCTCCACAGGTGGTCAGCACTGAAAACCAAATTCCAGCCCAAGGTGCTGATCCTGCAGCAAACTGCAGACTTTTACAGCCCATTTGTTAAAGTCCATTTTGGAAACTCTAGAACAAATGTATTTTGCTTCTCTGCTTTGATTAATTTTTCATGAGAAATAAAATACAATTGTTATTCTTGATCTCTAAAGACAAGGTGCTCAGAGACAAGCTGTTTTAATCAGAAGAAAAAGTTTTGAAAACAAAATTTTAAAAATCAAGGATTTTTTGTACCTTAAGAAGAGGGAAGTGCTGGGTGCAGAGAAGGTTGGCTGAGACAGGGAAAACCAAACACCCCCAGCCCAGTGAAACTGAACCTTTAATTGCTGTGTCTGCATCCTTTCCAGAATGGTTTCAGGTCCAATTTTGAGGTGTGTGGAGCTGCTCTAGCCACTGCTGGATGTGATAGTCAACAAGAAAAAGAATTTTATTCCTTTTTTTTTTTTTTTTTTTTTTTTAATATGTGTGTGGCTAAGGGTCATTCCAGTCTGGTTGTTTTACGTATATTTAAGTAGGAAATGAATTCATCATGGAATGGTTCAACACTTCCAATTATTTTAATGGAATACTAGTTTTGACCTCATTGGATCAGAGCCTGGGAATTGAAAAGCAGCTGAGCTCTTTACTGACCCTTTCCAAAGCTTGCTCTGGGTGCTGCACGTGGCTGCTCAGGCTGGAGAGGAGCTCGGGGTGTCTGTTCATCCTGGCAATGTGTGTCTCTGATCTTTCATTGCATTAATAAAGCAACGTTTGCAGGGAGTGCAGGACTGTGTGGGGTGCTGCTGTGGCAGGAAGTTAATCATGTTGGAAAAAGCGATTGCTCCTGGCACCTGGGGAGAGTGGCAGGAGGAGGAGGAGGAGGAGGAGGAGGAGGAGGAGGAGGAGGAGGAGGAGGGCTCCAGGAGCCCCTCATGTTCTCTGCTGGCGTGGGGACAGCTCGGGGCTGGGCAGGTGGCACTGGGAGGGAGCACAGGGCACCACTGACCCTCCGGGTGTGCCAAAACAAACCACTGGGGTGGAGCCTGGCAAGTCTGGCCATTGATTTCTATCTCTTTCTGTTGGTTTGCATTCTCTGTTCTGCCTACAGCCAAACAGAAGTCCCTGCATAGGCTGCATTCCTGACTCAGAATGGTTTGGCTTGGAAGGAACCTGGAGAATCATCTTATTCTACCCCTTCCCCTGTCCAGGTGCTCCCAGCCCCATCCAGCCTGGCCTTGGGCACTGCCAGGGATCCAGGGACAGCCCCAGCTGCTCTGGGCACCTGTGCCAGGCACTGCCCACCCTGCCAGGGAAGGGTTTTGTAGAAATTCTCTCTCCATTAAAAAGCACAGAGCTGCCCCTGCGATGCGGCGGTTTCTGAATGAGGAGCACCTCGGGGCAGGAATGGGAGCTGGAGGGACAAAGCCAGCAGGGAACTGGAATTCTGGTAGACAGCAAAAATAATTCTTCCAGGGTGGGGGGAAGAAAGAAGGGAAAAAGCATGAGCCTGATCTTGGGATGTGTGAAGTGGGCAGGGTGGGAGGCAGCCTCAGCTGAGAGTTCAGAACAAAAATTGCAGCTGAGTGCAGGATCTCAGCATCTCAGGGATCTCAGGGATCTCAGGGATCTCAGCATCTCAGTGATCTCAGCATCTCAGGGATCTCAGGGATCTCAGCACCTCAGTGATCTCAGGGATCTCAGCATCTCAGTGATCTCAGCATCTCAGGGATCTCAGGGATCTCAGGGATCTCAGCATCTCAGTGATCTCAGGGATCTCAGTGATCTCAGTGATCTCAGGGATCTCAGGGATCTCAGTGATCTCAGTGATCTCAGTGATCTCAGTGATCTCAGCATCTCAGTGATCTCAGTGATCTCAGGGATCTCAGGGATCTCAGTGATCTCAGTGATCTCAGTGATCTCAGCATCTCAGTGATCTCAGTGATCTCAGTGATCTCAGTGATCTCAGTGATCTCAGCATCTCAGGGATCTCAGCACCTCAGTGATCTCAGGGATCTCAGGGATCTCAGGGATCTCAGGGATCTCAGCATCTCAGTGATCTCAGTGATCTCAGCATCTCGGTGAACTCAGGGTGCAGGGGGGTTTCACCCAAGCACCTGATCCAGCCCTATTTGCTTTATGGGATCTGACAGCAGCCCCACATAAAATCTGATGGCTTCAGGCAGGTGATTAGTGTAAGCACAGTGTATAATTAGTGAAGATGTTTATTGTGCAAATGAATGGAAATGAAAGCTTTACTTGTGCACATTAAATGGAAGTGTTTGTGTGGGTATAGATGTGCAATGAATTCTGTTTTATATATGTGTGCAGTGAATTCCACTTTTCTTATACATACATACAATGGATTCCGTTTATATATAAGTATAAAATGTGCAATGAATTCTGTATATATCCATCCATCCACAGCTATGTAGATATGTATAATACAATGAATTGCAGTGTTTTTTCCTGCCTCCACAGCTATGTAGATATGTATAATACAATGAATTGCAGTGTTTTTTCCTGCCTGCCCTGGGCTGTGGCCATGAATCCTGCCCAGGGTGCTGTTCCTGCTGTGGGGAGGGGGCAGGGGGGTGTCCAGCCCTGCCTGGGTGCTGGGTCTCACAGCCTGGGCTGAGGTGCTGTGAGAAGGGATCCCAGCAGCTCTCCCCGCTCCTCCACTCTGGGATTAAACTTCCAAGCATGCTCAAAGCTATTCTTGTATTTTATCTTATTTTGTATTAAGAACTGGGTGGGGGGAGGGAATTTGGAGAAACTTGTGTGTTTATAATCCATTCAGCGTTGACCCTTCTTATCTTGCATGTGCTTTGCCTTGGGAGTCAAGAATATTTTATTAGTTCTTAGGGTTTTATACACTTCCAAATAAAGTCCCTGTGCTGGAAAGCTGCCGTACAAGCACCCTGCTTATATCATCCCCATGAATGTTGCTCCAGAAAAAGAATGTACTGAAAAAAATGAAATTCAGAATGAAATATGAGACGTGGCAATAAACTCTTTGACCAGAAAAGAAGTTATTTTTTAATTCCTTCATTCCCTGGTGACAAAGTCATACCCAAAATAACTGCTCCAGACAGAATTTTGGCTGTGACTCAGAGAACTGCGGGGAACTCTCTGAAAAGTTGTGAGGTTGTAGTTATTTCTGTTGCTTTTAGCGGGATGGACTTGGAAGACACCGTGGTAGAGTTGGATAAATAACTGAGAAAACTTTTGGCAGAGTTAGGTACAGAATTCTAAATCTGTGGGTCCAGTCTCACCGACCTTTTCTCTTTGTTCCTCCTCCTCCCAAGAACCCGTGGTGCTCCTCTGTCCACATCCTTATTTCCTTTAGTTCTGCTTCCAGCCTCTTGGTTTCCCAGCTCCTGCTGGGCTCTCTTCAGTGCAGGGCTGCAGGTGAGGAGTCCCTTGGAAGCTGATTTTGCCCAGTGTGGGCTCTGGAGGGGTCCCTGCAGCTCCGGCTCTGCTGCTGCTCTGCCTCCCAGAGCCTGTCCTGCAGGAGGGGGCTGCACATCAGTGGGCTCACATGATGCCAAGGGCTCTCCGGGGCTGTACCAGCTGTATTTCCTTGTCATTTCCTCCTTTCAGAGGAATAGTTTTTAATTGTTTCTTAATTTTCGGATTTGTGTTGTTTCATTTTTTGTTTTTTTTTTTTTTTTTTTTTGCTAGTGTACCTTGAAGCACAGCAGAAGGGGTGGAAGAGCATAAAGGTGTCTTGTTGCAGACTTCAAACAGGCTCTGCCATGAGTAAATCCATATCAAATTCACACACGATTGGTAGGCTGGAGTGCTTTTGATGTTCCTGAGTTCGGGTGCAGAGGCGCTCGGCAGAGATTATCTGTGAAGATTCGCAGGTCAGCCGGGCGCTGCTTTGGGCAAACTGCGCTGTTTCATCTCGGTGTGCCCTGGCCGAGAGCTCCCTCCCCGCTCTGATCCGCCAGGAATCGCTCGGTGCCTGAGATCCCGCAGTGTCCGAGGGCATTCCCCATCCCGGGGAGCCTGGCTGGGGTTCACCGGCTCTCCCGGGGCCCAGGACCCGCAGCTCCTCCAGGGGAGGATGGAAAAGGCACGGAGGTGTTTGTTTCCTCCAGGGGAGGATGGAAAGGGCACGGAGGTGTTTGTTTCCTCCAGGGGAGGATGGAAAGGGCACGGAGGTGTTTGTTTCCTCCAGGGGAGGATGGAAAAGGAGCGGAGGTGTTTCCTCCAGGGGAGGCTGGAAAGGGCTCGGAGGTGTTTGTTTCCTCCAGGGGAGGATGGAAAAGGCACGGAGGTGTTTGTTTCCTCCAGGGGAGGATGGAAAAGGAGCGGAGGTGTTTGTTTCCTCCAGGGGAGGATGGAAAGGGCACGGAGGTGTTTCCTCCAGGGGAGGATGGAAAGGGCACGGAGGTGTTTGTTTCCTCCAGGGGAGGATGGAAAGGGCTCGGAGGTGTTTGTTTCCTCCAGGGGAGGATGGAAAAGGCACGGAGGTGTTTGTTTCCTCCAGGGGAGGATGGAAAGGGCACGGAGGTGTTTCCTCCAGGGGAGGATGGAAAGGGCACGGAGGTGTTTGTTTCCTCCAGGGGAGGATGGAAAGGGCTCGGAGGTGTTTGTTTCCTCCAGGGGAGGATGGAAAGGGCTCGGAGGTGTTTGTTTCCTCCAGGGGAGGATGGAAAGGGCTCGGAGGTGTTTGTTTCCTCCAGGGGAGGATGGAAAGGGCTCGGAGGTGTTTGTTTCCTCCAGGGGAGGATGGAAAAGGCACGGAGGTGTTTGTTTCCTCCAGGGGAGGATGGAAAGGGCACGGAGGTGTTTCCTCCAGGGGAGGATGGAAAGGGCTCGGAGGTGTTTGTTTCCTCCAGGGGAGGCTGGAAAGGGCTCGGAGGTGTTTCCTCCAGAGCTGCTGGGTGTGCCGTGGGAGAGGAGCCCCCCGTGGGGGGACCTGGAGGTGTCACACAGGTATTTGTGCTCTGAACCCTTTGCTTGTCACTCCCAGGAGCAAGGAGCAGTAAGAAGGCGCAATGCTTTTTCTCTTTTCGTATTTTGAAAGGGGAATTAAGGCAATGTTGCTTTTTCATGATTTTTCTGGTGTTCTATGTGAACCGTGGGGCTCCTGCTCCACTGGCTGCCCCTGGAGCTGCCGATTTTGCTGCTGGTAGCACAGGGGACGAGCCCAGTGAATCAGACTTGCTTTGGGAATCCCTTCATTTTGAGAAATTTCCCTTATTTCCTCTCCAACAGGCAGCAGCGGGCACAGCCTGGGCACGGAGCGTTCCCCCAGCTCAGCGCACAGCAGCACCAACCTGCTGAGCCCTGAGAGTGCCCGGTGCCCGGGGGAGCTGCTGTGTCACACCGCTCACAGATGGGGCTGCAGGAATTTGGGCTCCTGGGTGTCCCTGTGAGAGCAGGAGCGGTGTGTGACCCTGCTGGCTCTGTGGCACGGGTGGCAGCGAGCAGTGCCCATCACGGGAGCTCAGCTGGCGTGTGCGGTGTCCCCGGGGAGCAGCTGCAGCCCCCGGCCCCGAGCTCTGGGTGGGATGTTTTCCACCAGGCTGCACTGCTCTTGCTCTATTACATGCTCCCTTGCCTCTCAGCTTGAGTTATTGCCTACATGCATGGCTAGAGCCTTTGGAAAAAAACTAAGCATGTAATTAAGAGAGTCAGTGTATTTTACGGGGATAGTGACTAAAGGAAACAGCTTTTCACTTTAGGATTTGTGAGCGCCTGTCAAAAGCGATTTGTGGCGGAGGGAGGTCAGATGGGAGGGGAGCTGCTGCCTGAGGAGCGCCGCTTTCCCTCTCAAACAAACGGGTGCGATTGTGTTCGTGGCAATGTTGACTTTTCCCAGCTGCTGTGCGTGCGGGTGAGCTCGGTGTGCCCGGGGCTCCCTGCGCAGCATCCCGGACCAAACCCCGCCAGCAACCGGGACCCGCCTGCGGAGCATCCCAGGGTCCTGCCCTGGCACTCGGTGTGCCAGCAGCCCTGCCCGGGCGAGCGGGGAGTGCCCGTGGGCGAGCGGGGTGTGCTCATGGGACAGAGGGATGTGGCCACAGACCCCTGGGATGTCCCCAGGGGACAGAGGGATGTGGCCACAGACCCCTGCCATGTCCCCAGAGGACAGAGGGATGTGGCCACAGACCCCTGCGATGTCCCCAGGGGACAGAAGGATGTGGCCGCAGACCCCTGGGATGTCCCCAGAGGACAGAAGGATGTGGCCACAGACCCCTGGGATGTCCCCTTGCTGGGGACACTGCGGTGGGGCCGCCGCACAGCTGGACAGGCAGGGGGCAGGCAGGGCATCGCTGGTGCGGTCCGCTCTGGAGGAGGCAGGAACCCGTGTGGAACCATTCTCTGCTCTCCCGGCCGCAGATTTCCTCCCTGCCCCTGCCCTGCCCCTGCCCTGCCCCGGCTCTGCCCCGGCTCTGCCCGTCCCGGCCCTGTTTTGGGCTGGCACAGTGTTGTAGTGCATCCTAAAATCTTGGTACCTCCCAAGGGTAAAACTCACCTGTGGGTTGTGTAATGTTAGTTCCTACCTGAGAACCTTCCTTCCCTTCCCCCTTCCCATTGGCTGTGACCTTCCTGCATCCCCTAATCACCCCTGCCCCCTGGTATAAGAGATAAGACCCAAGGCATTTTCGGACTCTCTCTTGCCCCGGATGGAACGCAGACAATAAACCCAGGATTATTCCAGCAAGTTTGAGCCTCCTGTGTCTAGATACTTTGAGTCCGTGTTGTATCCACTCCAGGACCCCCTCCGCCGCCTGTGCCTTGAGACGAGCAGGCTCTCACCACGGGGGGTGGGACAGAGGGGTCCCACCGAGGAGAGGGATAGCAACAGCACAGCCCGAGGTGATGGCAGGGGTGATGTCCCAGGTGATGGCAGGAGTGATGTCACAGGTGATGGATGGCAGGGGTGATGTCACCGGTGATGGATGGCAGGGGTAATGTCACAGGTGATGGATGGCAGGGGTGATGTCACCGGTGATGGATGGCAGGGGTGATGTCCCTGGTGATGGCAGGGGTGATGTCACAGGTGATGGATGGCAGGGGTGATGTCACAGGTGATGGCAGGGGTGATGTCACAGGTGATGGCAGGGGTGATGTCACAGGTGATGGATGGCAGGGGTGATGTCACCGGTGATGGCAGGGGTAATGTCACAGGTGATGGCAGGGGTGATGTCACAGGTGATGGCAGGGGTGATGTCCCAGGTGATGGATGGCAGGGGTGATGTCCCAGGTGATGGCAGGGGTGATGTCCCAGGTGATGGATGGCAGGGGTGATGTCCCAGGTGATGGATGGCAGGGGTGATGTCCCAGGTGATGGATGGCAGGGGTGATGTCACAGGTGATGGCAGGGGTGATGTCCCAGGTGATGGATGGCAGGGGTGATGTCCCAGGTGATGGCAGGGGTGATGTCACAGGTGATGGCAGGAGTGATGTCACAGGTGATGGATGGCAGGGGTAATGTCCCAGGTGATGGCAGGGGTGATGTCCCAGGTGATGGATGGCAGGGGTGATGTCACAGGTGATGGCAGGGGTGATGTCACAGGTGATGGCAGGGGTGATGTCCCAGGTGATGGATGGCAGGGGTGATGTCACAGGTGATGGCAGGGGTGATGTCACAGGTGATGGATGGCAGGGGTGATGTCACAGGTGATGGCAGGGGTGATGTCCCAGGTGATGGATGGCAGGGGTGATGTCACAGGTGATGGCAGGGGTGATGTCACAGGTGATGGATGGCAGGGGTGATGTCACAGGTGATGGCAGGGGTGATGTCACAGGTGATGGCAGGAGTGATGTCACAGGTGATGGATGGCAGGGGTGATGTCACAGGTGATGGCAGGGGTGATGTCACAGGTGATGGATGGCAGGAGTGATGTCACAGGTGATGGCAGGGGTGATGTCACAGGTGATGGCAGGGGTGATGTCACAGGTGATGGATGGCAGGAGTGATGTCACAGGTGATGGCAGGGGTGATGTCACAGGTGATGGCAGGGGTGATGTCCCAGGTGATGGATGGCAGGGGTGATGTCCCAGGTGATGGCAGGGGTGATGTCACAGGTGATGGATGGCAGGGGTGATGTCACAGGTGATGGATGGCAGGGGTGATGTCACAGGTGATGGCAGGGGGGATGTCCCAGGTGATGACAGGGGTGATGTCACAGGTGATGGCAGGGGTGATGTCCCAGGTGATGGCAGGGGTGATGTCACAGGTGATGGATGGCAGGGGTGATGTCACAGGTGATGGATGGCAGCGGTGATGTCACAGGTGATGGCAGGGGCAATGTCACAGCAGGGCACGGCTGGGGGACAGAGCCTGCTGTGCTTTGAGAGCTGGAACAACTCCTGCCTCTCCAGTTGGTTTTTCAGAGCCTTGCACTGATTTTCTCTCCCTCAGTACATTAAAAAGTGCTGGGAGCCCGTCAGGCCGTCGGATTTGCCGTTAAACAAACAAATTGGCCAATTTAGCAATGAAGGAGCAGAAGGGACTTTCAGGCCCACTTGTGAAAGCCACGTGGAAACAAGAGGCAGTGACTACATTAAATCAAAAAAGTGGTTTATTTTTGACTGGATTTGCTGGCATCTATAGGCAACGGCAATCACACAGATACATAAATAAAGACAAGGTAAAATAAGGAGCTTGCTGAATATTTAGATGGTTGTGCTCTGCAAATACCTGAAGAAGTGGCATATTAATGTATCTTACTTGTTTTCCAGTAAGTCATTAGTCGCTTAAGTGAAGTTGCCCATGCCATTTTTCCCTTTCATTAAATATTCATGTTTACTAATGGAAATTGTCTTGACAAATTGGTCAAACTGAGCAGCTTATGAATTTATGCCATAGACTAAAGAAAGTTGTTTTGAAACTCCGAATGAGCCAAAGTAATTCCTAAAATCATTAACACTTCATTGATTTTATAATTAAAAAAAAAAAATCCCTAGAATAAATAGAGCATCTTTTAACTGTAGCATGGCTGTTTATCTCAATGCTTAGGATTAATATTACATTTTTTTTCCCTGAAAATATCCATGAACTTCTAAAGATGCTTTTTATTGCCAAGCCTTGGGGTTCAGCACCTCCCCAGCAGCTCTGACTGGGGCTGTTGCTGTGGCTGTGTTTGGGGGCTCTGTGTTTTTGGGGAGCTGCAGAGGATCTGGGTGCAGGCAGGAGCTGTCCTGCAGCAGTGAGCCAGGGCTGTGGGACACCCCCTCGGCTCCCTGGGGTGGCTGCAGCCAGGATCTGCACATCACTGGGGATGGGGAGGTCCCTGAGGGACCCCACAGCCTCCTGAGCCTCATCGCTGGGAGAGGGGAGTGGGACAGGGAGGGCAGAAGGAGCCAGACTGGGGGGTGTGAGTGGCACAGAGCCCACCTGCCATGGGCAGGGGGGAATGAAGGGTCCTGCCCTGAAATGGCCCAGGATGAGCCTTAATGAGCCTTGGATAGCAGCAGAAAAGCTCCCTGGGGCTTGGGGGTGTCTGGAAGCCCCTGGGCGTGGGGGAAGGAATATTCCACAGGGAATGAATTCACTGGGAATCCAACTGCAACAAACACCACCTGAGGCAGCAATAACGAGCACTAATTAATGGATCTCTATCTCCTCCGAGTGTGTGTGTGGCCAAAGGCTGATGATAAAGTCAAATGGGGTAATTTTTCACGGAGACTAATTTAGCCCATTAGCCAATAGCCCATAACTAGTTTCACAGAAACTAATATTTCAATTCTCTGCCCAAGGCCTGGCTCCTGGGGTGTCTTGAGGAGAGGTAAGATCTGTTCAACAGACACCACTGCTCTTTCTCTGTTTTTATTTTCAGGTTACACCCGTTGGGTGTTAGCTGCTGCTTAACCCCAGCGCACAGAGCTGCAGGCAGGTCCTGTGGGGTGCTGGTGTCACCTGGGGCACACACAGGTGTCACCCTGTGCCTGTGGCCAGCCTGCACATCCTGGCCCATCAAGGTTCCAAGGGCAAGGAGGGCGATGCCTGGGCTCCTGCTGGGGCTGAGGCAGTTCAGGAGCTGCAGCTGCTGCTGCTCTTCTTGTATCGAGCCTGGAATGACAAATAATTGATCCTGCAGTCCTGCAGAGCAGACAGCCCTTGCTGGCCTTGCCCTGCGCCCGCCCCGGCTGCGCGCTCAAAGCGCTCGGGGAAGAGCAGGCGCTGGGAGGGCAGAGTGTGTTTCAAACCAGCTTCAGGTTTCCTGGGGTAACCAGCGCCTTTTGGCACCTTGATATCAATCTATTTTCTCCTCTAATTAGTTTTCATCTGCCTACAAATCGTATTGGAGGGGCAAACTTGGAGCAGCAGTGAAAGCCCCGTGCTGCAGGCTGGAACAAAGCACCCAGAACTCTCCCACAGCCCCTTTGCTTTTGGGAGCTCAGGACTTGTTGGCCAATCTGAGGCATGTGGAACCTGCTGCTGTGGGAGGATGTGTTCCTGCAGCTGCCCAAACAGCCATGACATCAATGTCTCCTGCTCAGGAAACTGTTCTTGACAAAAAAATCTGCTTAGATTCTCTGTAACACACGATTAGAGGACAAAGCATTCTGCAATAGACAGGGACAAATCTTGTTTAAAATGTATTCCTGGCTATTTGAGGAAATGGAAAACATGAGCTGTTCCACTGGCATTTGATATTTTCTGGGGTGGTTGGTTTGTTTGTTTTTCCATGCCAATTCCATTTTCCTTCAGACACTTCCATCTAGGTTGGTTAATGAAGATCTCGTGGAGGTTCACAGCTTTTCCAAGGTTGCTG
The DNA here is from genome assembly GCF_030490865.1 of Poecile atricapillus. Lineage (NCBI taxonomy): Eukaryota > Metazoa > Chordata > Aves > Passeriformes > Paridae > Poecile > Poecile atricapillus. The sequence goes on from NC_081261.1 coordinate 561,148, forward strand.
TCTCTGGCTACTCAGCCTACCTTGGAAGGTTTCCAAGGCAAAAATGTCAAAATTAGGCTCAGCATTAAGCTTTCATTTCTGGTACTTTATATTTGGGTTCATCAGGATTTAGGCAGGAGTCTCAGGATCCCATAAGGCTCAATATGATCTTACTAACTAAATACTCATCAGTGTTCTCTTCCTACACATCATCCATAATCCCATGATTTGTCTTTGCTTCTCTTTCTACAGCTTTTGTTGATCTTTGGAGAAAGCACTTTGCTGAGCTTAATTTAACAAAAAAATATGACATAAAATTTGTTCTGGATAGAAATGTGCCCCAATTCCATGAAGATTTTATCTAGATTTTCTCTTTTTCACTTACCTTTTCCTTTCAAAAGAAGGAAATTGCTCCTGGGAAGAAGCTGGATAATCAAACCAGAGATTCCACACCTTGGAGGAGTCCATGGTAGGAAGGTGATGAGGCTGAAGCAGGTGGCTCCTCAAAGCTGGATGCTGTGACCGAGTCAGGGTGCTGATTGTCTGTCCTGGTGAGGTTCTGTGGTTTCAGCCAGGCAGCTGCTCCCTCTCTGCTGACCCCACCGAGGCCCTGCTGATGTCAGCCTCGTGCTGAGGGGACCATTGCTGATGGCTGCTGCTGGTTGCTGTGGCTGGTGCTTGGTTAAAATACCTGTCCTAAAATACCCGCCAGCCCCAGCAGCTCCAGGGGTCCCTGTCACACCCAGCAGCCAGGGCCACTCGCTGTCCCCTGCCCTCCTGGAGCCGCTGCCCTGCCTCAGTGGGGTGTGGATGGACATGTGGTGATCAGACAGCTCCTGTCCTGCCCCTTGAGTGCTTTCCCCTCCTGGCTGTGGGAGTTAATTTATTTCAACAGTGACAAGATCAATATTTAACTTGAAACCTTGAAAAAGAAAAAAAAAAAGGCACAAGAGTACAGGACAAAGAAAGTGGAATTTCCCCCTGGATTGAGACACTAAATGTCAGGGTTATGTAAGAACTTTATCTGGAGTGAATCAGGACTAAAGTGATATGAAATGTCTCAAATGCCATCTGCTTTCAATTCAGGCAGTGCCTGCTGGGCCCTGAGGCTGCGAGGGAGGAGCTGGGAGCAGGGTCAGGCTGTGGCTGAGGAGGGGCACGGGGGGCTCAGCCCCGTTCCTGCAGCCCGTGGGACTGCCCCTGTGACACTGGGATGTGATTCATGGGGTTCATTTTCTGTTCTTCTGTCTGATTTCACCCCATGTTTTAAGATGATAAAATTGACTTTTTGTTTCCTAAGAGCAGCTGACATCGTGGCCTGGTGCAGGTGTCCCTGCCCACAGCACAGATGAGATTTGAGGTCTCTGCCAACCCAAACCATCCTGGGATTTTGTGATAGCTGACAGTGGTTATAATTTGAGTGATGGGGCTGCCAGGAGCCCCTGGTTGTTTCCCGAGCTGTGCCCGTGGTGTGAGAGCTTTGCAGTCCCTGGGTAGCTCCAGGCTGATGTGGGTGCCCCACTCGCAGCCCTGGCTGTCCCAGCACTGTCCCCACAAAACATCCCCCAGCCCCTGGCACAAACACTGCTGGCTGCAGGGAGAGGATTCCTGGCTGGGGAAGGGGCACGAGCTGCCTCTCCCTGTGCTTAGGGATCATTATGTGCTGCTCTTTCAGCCAGCAGAACTTTCATGTCTCGCAAATTAAATTCCCGGGCAAAATAATTACATGGAAATGCTGCTGGGCTGTGATTCACAAGGGGCCAATTTTGTAGCCATTTGTTGGCATTTGAAAAGTCAGATTTCTCGCGCTGTAACATATGCAACGTATAATTCAAAAGCAGAACATGAAAGGCTCCAATCCAGTCAGCAGATGTAAATTTTGAAGAGAGCTGGACATCAGAGAAAAAATAAATTACCCAAGTTATGCGGAATGAGCGTTGATTTCAGCTGTAGTGCGTGCCCCCGAGTGTCGCTGGGCTCCACCCTGAGCAGCGCTTTGCTGGATGTCTTTTCACTGGAATCCTGCCAGTGCAGCTGCTCCAGGAGCTGGGCTGCCCTCCCTGCCCTCCCTGGGTGCAGCAGGGTGTTCCTGCAGCCTCAGCAGGGCTGCTGGGCCAAGGGAAGGTTTCACACGCGGATCTCCCCAGAAATAACGCTGTACAGAACAGCAGTGCTGCTGCCTGGACAGCCTAAGCCACATCTCCCTTGCTGCTGGAAGTTCCATGGGTGCAGACTCGATTCTCCAGGTATCTGGGTTGGGATTTTCAACAAACTCCTCAGGAACAACAACATCTTTCAGCAAAAAGAGTTCGGCCTCTGCTGTTCTTGTTATTGTGGGAATTCCCAGAAAAGGCCAATTGCTGCCCAGTCTGGATGTTATTTAAAATATTCCACTCTGCTCTTTGCAAAGGAAAGCTTTAGAAATACTCAGGGAGCTGGCAAAACGTGTGTGTTGCTGTTGACATGATACAATTTCATTAGCACACGTGTTGTGTGTGACATTTCTGCACGGTGTCAGTGTTCCCTGTGTAAAACAGAATATTTTACACTCTGTGTGTGAGCTGCAGAGCCAGCCAGCACTGGGACCCTGCAGCAATGCTCTGCTCCTGAGGGTGGCCAGCTTGGCCTTCACCCCTGAGGCTTTTCTTGAGTTTTCTGGGGAAACTCAGGTTTCTTTGCTCCCACAAAGCACAGTACAGGCTGGAGTATCCCTGATGGTGTAGTGAGAGTCACCCCTCTGGTTTTAGCAGCTGTTCTGCTGCTGGGACAGGCCAGAGGAGCTCTGGTGGCAGCTGGTGTGTGGGGTGATGGGTGGCTGTCCCCTCCTGGTGGGGGGACACCTGTCTGAGCTCCTGCTCTGGAGGAGTCTCCCACCCTGGAGCCCCAGGGCTCAGGGAATCACCCCTGGGCTGCACCTGCTCCCTTTTGCTGTGTGTAAATGAGGATTAAAGAGCTGTGCCTGTCTGTGCACCCAGCCTCTCACTGCTGCCATCTCCCCACACTCTCGTTTTCTCTTAGGGTGCTCCTGCACAAACAATCCATCCAAACCCCGTTGTGTCTGTGCATGGCAGAGGACTCATGAGCAGTAATTGCTCCCCAGCCCTACAGGAAGCTGACTCCAGGAGGGGCTGAGGATTATCCAGCTGTATGTCCCTGGGAGCCTGTTATTGTGGGAAATTAATTAGCTTAGAATTAGAATATAGAGGGAGAACTGAGGATTGGCAGGCCAGAGACAGAGCAATGTGTTTGTTAAAAAATGGTAAAGACTGAGTGAATGGTGTAATTTTAAGTTAAAATTGGTTCTTCCTCCTGTGGGGTTTTATTGTTCTGAATACAAAACTCTGCTGTTTTTGAAGGCAAACAGCTTTATTCTCTTCTCCTCCCGAGCAAGGTGTGTGCAGGGATGGGGAGGTGACCCGTGTGCCGTCCTGCTGGCTCCCCTGGCATGAGCAGAGTCCTCTCCCAGCCCCAGCAGTGGCTGTGACACAGAGAGAAGCCAGGCAGACCCTCCACGTCCCCCCAGACACGTCCACCTCCAGCTGGTTTCAGCTCTTTAAACTTGCAGAGCACTGAGGGTACCAATGGAATTCCCCTCCCTTGTATTTGTCCAGTTCTCTTTACTCTTATTTAACATGAAATCTGGCTGTGCTATTATGTTAGGTGGGTGAGGACACAGCATTTACTGTGGTGTTTGATGAAGAGCTCTGGGTGTAACTGGCTGGGGTCCAGCCCCGCTGTCCCAGGACCCTCATTTCACCCTGTGAGTTGGAAATGATTTACATTCAGAGGGGGACAAGAGCAGATGGAAGCAGGATCCCTCCAGGGTGTCCTGCTGGGAGTGGCTGCTCAGTGAATCCAGCTTGGTTTTGTGCTTTGTGGAGGCAATTTCCATTTTCTTGCTTTAAACTGTGAGGAGAATAACTTGGGCAAACACAAAATGCGTCTGGACAGGGTGCTCAGGCCCCTGCTCTGAGAGCAGTGGTGCCAAGAAAATAGCAGGCTTTGGGGCTGTTTGTTTCTGTAGGAGATTTAAGCAGCACGCTCAGGAGGGGTTTATCTCGGCAAGGGGGGAGATAGGGCCTGAAATGGATTTTCATGCTCAGAGCTTCCAAACACAAGCACTGTGCAGCTTTCTGTTTGTTTTGCAAATCCTTATCATCCCACAGTTATTGCTTGTGAAGTGGAGCAAAAAATGAAAGCCAGTGAGGGCTGGATGGCAGGACGCTGGTTTTTCTCCTGGCTTAGCTGCTGTGCTCTGGAAGAACACACGTGTGCCTCCAAAAGCCTCCCAAACAGGTATCTCCACAGAGTAATTAGTTTGCAAGCTGAGCTTTCTGGGAGCTCAGTGTGCTGCATTTCTGCTCGGCACGAGTTGTTTACAGACAGCTGCTTTCTTGGGGTCTTCAAAATGATTTCATGTCTCAATATTTTATTTATGCAGTATCTGAATTCTCATTGAATCCCACAATGGTTTGGGTGGGAAGGAGCCCTAAACCCCATCCAGTGCCACACATTCCCCTGTCCCAGCTCCCTCCAAGCCCTGTCCAGCCTGGCCTTGGGCACTGCCAGGGATCCAGGGGCAGCCCCAGCTGCTCTGGGCACCTGTGCTGGGACCTCCCCACCCTCACAGACAAGAATTTCTTCCCAATATCCCATCTATCCCTGCCTTTTTCTGCCTCAGTTTTTCATTTGCTTTTATTTCATTTTAAGGCAGAAGAGGAAGAAACAGAATTCTACTACTTCTGAAATGTCACAGCACAGCTCATCTGGTGGGGCTGAGCTGGCGGGTGGAGGGAGGTGGGGTTGGTGTGTGAATGACAGGAATTTGCTGTCCCACACCTTCTCTAATGCTGGCAGGCAGCTGCTGCTGGCAGCTTTTCAGCTGTGGCTTCAAAAGGAGGCTCCAAAAGCGCCCTGGCCATGGGGGGCTGAGCTGTGGGGTACAGGGGGTCTGGCACAGTCCTGCATCCCACCCTGCTGTGGCTGTGCCTCTCCTGCTGCTGCTGCTCTGGGGTACCTGAGCAGGAGGAGCCCCTTCCTCTCCCTTCCCCTCCCTTCCTCTCCCTCTCCCTTCCTCTCCCTTCCTCTCCCTTCCTCTCCCTCTCCCTTCCTCTCCCTTCCTCTCCCTTCCCCTCCCTTCCTCTCCCTTCCTCTCCCTCTCCCTTCCTCTCCCTTCCCCTCCCTTCCTCTCCCTTCCCCTCCCTTCCTCTCCCTTCCTCTCCCTTCCCCTCCCTTCCTCTCCCTTCCCCTCCCTTCCCCTCCCTTCCTCTCCCTTCCTCTCCCTTCCCCTCCCTTCCCCTCCCTTCCTCTCCCTTCCCCTCCCTTCCCCTCCCTTCCTCTCCCTTCCTCTCCCTTCCTCTCCCTCTCCCTTCCCCTCCCTTCCCCTCCCTTCCTCTCCCTTCCCCTCCCTTCCTCTCCCTTCCCCTCCCTTCCTCTCCCTTCCCCTCCCTTCCCCTCCCTTCCTCTCCCTTCCTCTCCCTTCCTCTCCCTTCCCCTCCCTTCCTCTCCCTTCCCCTCCCTTCCTCTCCCTCCCTCTCCCTTCCTCTCCCTTCCTCTCCCTTCCTCTCCCTTCCTCTCCCTTCCCCTCCCTTCCTCTCCCTCCCTCTCCCTTCCTCTCCCTTCCTCTCCCTTCCTCTCCCTTCCTCTCCCTTCCTCTCCCTTCCTCTCCCTCTCCCTTCCTCTCCCTTCCTCTCCCTTCCTCTCCCTTCCTCTCCCTCCCTCTCCCTTCCTCTCCCTTCCTCTCCCTTCCTCTCCCTTCCTCTCCCTTCCTCTTCCTCTCCCTTCGCTCCTGTACAGCAGGAGAGGGCAGGAGAAGCCTTTGCAGAGCCTGGCCAGGGCATTCCAGCTCCGATCCCAAGCGGGCATCCTGCACTTCTAAAGGTAAAATAAAAGTGGAACTAGGAATACTCGCATTTGCAAAACCTTGATCAGCAAGGCTTTTGGGTTTTGTGCATCCCAGCATGTGTGTTTTGTTGTTTCTTAGATGTCTTGAGTAGAACTTTTTTGTGGGTAATTGAATCATAACACATAATAACAGTGCAATTTTACCAGCAGTTTAAGTTCTGTCATAGCATCATTATTGTCTGGAAATGTGCCTGAGCATTTCCTTCCCAGTGCTGCTGATCTCATCCCACCCTGGCAGGAGCTTTCTGCCTGTTCAGAGTGGCCATGGCCTTGCTTCAGCCTCAGCTGGTGCTGCTCTTCCCAGCCGTGAGGAGACACAGCACCAGCACAGCAGATTCCTCCAGTGCAGCTGGTCAGACAGGTCAGGACAGACAGACATGGGCACTGCAGGAAGATGGACAAGCACGGCTTCAGCAGGGGAGAGAAGAGAGCTGCTGCTCTCTCAGCTGACAGGGCTGCAGCCCTCATCAGAGGAAGAAGGAAGCCAAAGTCCACGTGCAATTCCAAAGCTTTGGTGTCTGGGAACGAAACCACCACAGAAAAGCTGTCCCAGCTCTGCAGATTTGAAGACTGGGTGGTGTTTGCAGCAGGCTGTGGGTGGCACAGATTGGGCTGTGCCCGTGGGGCTGTGAGGGCCTGGGGCTCCATTTCCCAATGGAACAATTCCTTGCAGAATAAGAGGGATTTCTGGCTTTTCCAATGAAGGTTACATTTGTGATATTCTGTTTACAGAGTGACTCAAGGCATCCACGGAGCACATGTTAATTGGCTGGTAAGTAGGTCATTGTGGCTTTGCAGAGCTGAGTTGTGTTCCTGTGTGAATTCAGCCCCAAACTGTGAGTGCTCACAGAGAGAGAGAGCTGCTCATGCTCCTCACACCATCATCACTGGCTCCTCACAGCATCATCACTGGCTCCTCACACCATCATCACTGGCTCCTCACACCATCATCACTGGCTCCTCACACCATCATCACTGGCTCCTCACACCATCACCAGCTCCTCACACCATCATCACTGGCTCCTCACACCATCATCACTGGCTCCTCACACCATCATCACTGGCTCCTCACACCATCACTGGCTCCTCACACCATCACTGGCTCCTCACAGCATCACTGGCTCCTCACACCATCATCACTGGCTCCTCACAGCATCACTGGCTCCTCACACCATCACTGGCTCCTCACAGCATCACTGGCTCCTCACACCATCACTGGCTCCTCACACCATCATCACTGGCTCCTCACACCATCACTGGCTCCTCACACCATCACTGGCTCCTCACAGCATCACTGGCTCCTCACACCATCATCACTGGCTCCTCACAGCATCATCACTGGCTCCTCACACCATCATCACTGGCTCCTCACACCATCATCACTGGCTCCTCACACCATCATCACTGGCTCCTCACACCATCACTGGCTCCTCACACCATCATCACTGGCTCCTCACACCATCACTGGCTCCTCACACCATCACTGGCTCCTCACACCATCATCACTGGCTCCTCACACCATCACTGGCTCCTCACACCATCATCACTGGCTCCTCACACCATCATCACTGGCTCCTCACAGCATCATCACTGGCTCCTCACACCATCATCACTGGCTCCTCACACCATCATCACTGGCTCCTCACACCATCACTGGCTCCTCACACCATCATCACTGGCTCCTCACACCATCATCACCAGCTCCTCACAGCATCACTGGCTCCTCACACCATCACTGGCTCCTCACACCATCATCACTGGCTCCTCACACCATCATCACTGGCTCCTCACACCATCATCACTGGCTCCTCACACCATCATCACTGGCTCCTCACACCATCATCACTGGCTCCTCACAGCATCACTGGCTCCTCACACCATCACCAGCTCCTCACACCATCACTGGCTCCTCACAGCATCACTGGCTCCTCACACCATCACTGGCTCCTCACACCATCATCACTGGCTCCTCACACCATCATCACTGGCTCCTCACACCATCATCACTGGCTCCTCACAGCATCACTGGCTCCTCACACCATCATCACTGGCTCCTCACACCATCATCACTGGCTCCTCACAGCATCACTGGCTCCTCACACCATCATCACTGGCTCCTCACACCATCAATGGCTCCTCACACCATCACTGGCTCCTCACACCATCACTGGCTCCTCACACCATCATCACTGGCTCCTCACAGCATCACTGGCTCCTCACACCATCACTGGCTCCTCACACCATCATCACTGGCTCCTCACACCATCATCACTGGCTCCTCACAGCATCACTGGCTCCTCACACCATCACTGGCTCCTCACACCATCATCACTGGCTCCTCACACCATCACTGGCTCCTCACACCATCATCACTGGCTCCTCACACCATCACTGGCTCCTCACAGCATCACTGGCTCCTCACACCATCACTCTGCCTTCACCTCACCGAGCTGCCGAGCCTGGGCTCAGCTCACTTCGAGTTGGTGGCAGGAATTCTGGAGAACCCCGACTGCTGTGGGCTGCCAGCCTTCCTCCCCTGCCCTGTGTGTGCTGCTGCTTCCCTGCCTGCCTGACAACAGAAAGCTACAGAGCTTGGGATGCTCTGTGCAGGATCAGCAGGGCCAGGGCTCTGGGGACACCCTGGGGACACCCTGGGGACACCCTGGGGACACCCTGGGGACACCCTGGGGCTCTGGGGACACCCTGAGGACACCCCAGGCACACCCTGGGGACAGCTGGGGCTCTGGGGACACCCTGGGGACACCCCAGGCACACCCCGGGGACAGCTGGGGCTCTGGGGACACCCCAGGCACACCCTGGGGACAGCTGGGGCTCTGGGGACACCCTGAGGACACCCCAGGCACACCCTGGGGACACCCCAGGCACACCCTGGGGACAGCTGGGGCTCTGGGGACACCCTGGGGACACCCCAGGCACACCCTGGGGACAGCTGGGGCTCTGGGGGACACCCTGGGGACACCCCAGGCACACCCTGGGGACAGCTGGGGCTCTGGGGACACCCCAGGCACACCCTGGGGACAGCTGGGGCTCTGGGGACACCCCAGGCACACCCTGGGGACAGCTGGGGCTCTGGGGACACCCTGGGGACACCCCAGGCACACCCTGGGGACAGCTGGGGCTCTGGGGACACCCCAGGCACACCCTGGGGACAGCTGGGGCTCTGGGGACACCCCAGGCACACCCTGGGGACAGCTGGGGCTCTGGGGACACCCCAGGCACACCCTGGGGACAGCTGGGGCTCTGGGGACACCCTGGGGACACCCCGGGGACACCCTGGGGCTCTGGGGACACCCCAGGCACACCCTGGGGCTCTGGGGACACCCTGGGGACACCCTGGGGACACTCCAGGCACACCCTGGGGACAGCTGGGGCTCTGGGGACACCCCGGGCACACCCTGGGGCTCTGGGGATACCCCAGGCACACCCTGGGGACAGCTGGGGCTCTGGGGACACCCTGGGGACACCCTGGGGACACCCTGGGGACACCCTGGGGACAGCTGGGGCTCCTGCTCCAAGGCTCTCCCGAGCTGCCCTGGGATGCAGAGTGTTCTCGTGTTCTCCCTTCCAGGATCGCTGCTGGAGGTCCTGAGCGAGCCATGAGCTGGACAGTGGGTGTGAGTGAGGAGTGAGGGGGATGGCAGTGGGGCAGGGAACAGCCGTGTGCTGACAAGCAGGAGCTCCTGCACAGAAGGATTTCTTTCTCTGAGACACACAGGGAAAAGATGAAAGGAGCCCAGGGATGAAAGGCTGAGGAGTGAGAGCTCTCCAGCAGCACGCTGTTCTCACAAAATGCCTCAGACACAAAAGCGTCTCCACGTGCCCCTTGTCCCCCTCCTCTGCCAGCACCAGGCAGTAAATTACCCTGCTCATCCCACCACTGCTTATTGAGTGCTTGGGTAAGATGGAGTCAAATTATTTGCATGTTCAAAGAGAGAAGATAAAACTAGACTGCAGCTTATTTTATGGCTTTTATAAAATGTTGATGTATGTTGTTGCAGTGGATGGAAAGGCACCACCAGTGCTGGAGGGCAGAGCTCCTCTCTGGAACCTGCTGCTGAATTAATGTGAGCAGAGCCAGTAGAAAGCAGGAATACGCAGTAAAGTTGGTAAAATAAATGTTTTATATTTATATTTGGACTGCAGAGTAAGAAAGGCACCTGAAAAAATCCAGTTACAGTGCAGCCTTAAGGTTGTATATTCAGCATTTATAACTCAGATTTGGGCAGCTGCTCATTAGAAACCAGGAAGACGGAGTCTCAGGAAAATGGGAAGAGCAGGGAAGAGAAGGAAAACAAACAGTTCAAACAGTGTGGGGGTTTGCGTGTGCCTGTGGATTTTTAAGCTAAAGTTTTTAAATGTGTTTTTCAAAGGACAGGGTTCTGCTGTGGGACTGACACCTTCTTAGTCTTGTTGTCAGCTGTCAGCTGTAATTATTTCATGTGTCCATCTGCTCCAGGGCTGTGTGTGTGTGGACTGGAAGGCTGCTCCTGCAGGAGCACGTCAGCAATTCCAGCACAGCTACTTTGGACCTCGGGTTTGTTCAAGTGAGGAGAGCCAGGCACCAGGAAAACAAATATCCCAATTTCCTGTGTGTGAAGCGCCCCAGATGAGCTCCAGGCGAGGATGGAATGTTTTGCTGTCCTCTCTGCATGAGGAGCAGTGACTCCTGTCCCTGCAGGCCAGCTCTGTGCTCCTGGGGTCCCTGCCTGGGGCTGCTGGGCTTCTCCTGACCCACGCTGGGGTCTGAGTGGCAGCAGGAGCTGCTGAGCCCCGGGCACAGGACAGCGAGGACAGGGTGTCCTGGTGGCTCCCTGTCACCCAGCTGTGCCCCAGCCTGGCCCGAGGGCGATGCACAGAGAGCTGCCCACGGCTGCACACACCCCCAGAGCTCTGGCAGGAGCCAGCCCAGCATCAGCTGTGGAGCTGGCACTGATCTGTGCGTGTCACACATCTGGGAGATGTGCCACGGCTCCTTCCACTAAAAACCTGCCGCTACCTCCTGATGCACTTGGGGTTTGCCCCTGGTTTTATTCATGGCTGGTGTTCCTGGCTGGCGTGCCTCAAGGTTTGCTTGGGTTTTGGGGGACAAATTGTGTCTCTGTGCAGTGCTTGTCTCGGCTGGTGCTCAGCACACCTGCCCTGGGCTGCAGCTGGGTGCTGATGGCAGCTGAGAGCTGCTGGCCACCAGCCCAGCAGAGAGCTGGTCCCTGTCTCCAGAGCTTCCCTCCAGGCTGTGCTCTGTTCCTGGGGGCACTGGGGCCTTCAGAGGGATGGAGAACCTCTCCCGGAGGAAAGGAGAAGGGAGAGAGTTGGGAATGTTCAGCCTGGAGAAGAGGAGGCTTTGGAGTGATCTGACCTGAAGGGTACAGGACAGAGAGAGACTCTTGACAAGGGATGGAGTGCCAGGACACAGGGAATGGCTCCCAGTGCCAGAGGGCAGGGCTGGGTGGGAGACTGGGCAGGAATTGTTCCTGGCAGGGTGGGCAGGGGCTGGGATGGAATTCCCAGAGCAGCTGGGGCTGTCCCTGGATCCCTGGCAGTGCCCAAGGCCAGGCTGGACAGGGTTTGGAGCAGCCTGGGACAGGGGAAGGTGTCCCTGCCATGGCTGGGTGCAATGAGTTGATCTTCCAGCCCAAACCACTCCATGGTTCTGTGGCTCTTGTGTCTTAGGGAGCTCATGGAACCCCAATTCTCTGGTCCTGTAGCCTGAATGAGTCCCCAGTGACCTCTCAGGTCCTTCTCCAGCACATCCCAGAGCAAATGTTTTGTACTTAATAAGATACCTACATTCAATATTTGGGATATCTGAATTTCATCATACTTCATCCACGGTAGACACCATGAAAAATAAAATAACATTGCTTTCAGTTTCACTGTAAAGTGTTTGAAATATACCGATAAATAAACAGGATTTATAATTAATAGAGCTATACATGAATACATTATGATAATGTTAATTATAATTGCCATCATACAGGCACACACATGTAACTGCTTGGCTGTACACACAAATGAGTATGTATGATTATGTGTGCCTATCAGTTTGTGGCAGCTGCAACATGCTGGTTTCAGGGTAGAAGGACTGGAATTTAAAGGCTGGAGGAAATATGCAAACACCTGAGAAACAGGAAGAGCTCAAAGTTCTTCACAGGCTGAAAAGAGCTGAAGAGCCTGTGGTGCTTCCCTTAGCCAGGCACACACAGGAGCCACCCAACCAGCTCTGCAGGAACTGCTAAGAGAAGCATCTCTTGTTTTGTTTTGAGTTGTAAACTAACAATCTGCCCATTTGCATATCTAAATTCTCCATGCTGTAGAAGGAATGTGGCTGCTGCCATGGGAGGCTGGTGTGAATTGCTGAGGATCTGCCACATCGAATTATGCATTTTTGTTGTTGTTTTAGTGAATAAATTCCAGAGAATGCAATCAGTAATTAGCTGCAATATGGCACAGGGAGCAGTGAGGAGACACTAACTCCATGTGAAGGACTCATCCATAGAACTTCCAGAACCACACACTGGAGGAATCATTGGCAGTGGTTCAATGTGTTACTTGCCAAAAAGGCTCCTCTGGAAGATAGAAATGAATTGGAAATGTGGGGATTCAGTGTGATTCACCACAGGTAGGTAGTGTGGGGATGGCCTTGGGTTTGAACAGATGAAAAAAATTCCAAGCACATGTTAAACTATTCTCCACATGAATATGTCTCTAATTTGCTCACACATTTCTAATAAACCTGGCAGCTTCTCCCTTCATAAGTGACATCTTCATTTTGTGGCTTTCTGGAGGTGGAATGTCTGTCCTGGCTTGGAGGACTCTTGGTTTGAGGTGTGGGAAGCAGAGCCCAGCCCAGGAGGGGAGGGGAGGATGCTGCAGGGAGCAGGGCTGGGGCTCTCAGCTCTGGGTGTGTGCACACCTGCAGGGGTGGGAACACAAACACGAGTTTCACAAAGCATTTCCAAGAGTATCGTGAGTACCCCATCCCTCTGAGCTAAAATACATGTACTGGTCCTGGGGAATGTTCTTGAAATCTAACTTTTAGAAAGCGGAATATTGGGAATATTGGGAATATTTGGAATGTTGGGAATGTTGGGAATATTGGGAATATTGGGACTATTGGGACTATTTGGAATATTGGGAATATTGGGAATATTGGGACTATTTGGAATATTTGGAATATTTGGAATATTTGGAATACTGGGAATATTTGGAATATTGGGAATATTTAGAATATTGGGAATATTTTGAATATTTTGAATATTTGGAATATTGGGAATATTGGGAATATTTGGACTATTGGGAATATTGGGAATATTTGGACTATTGGGAATATTGATAATATTTGGAATACTGGGACTATTTGGAATATTTGGAATACTGGGATTATTTGGAATATTTGGAATATTGGGGATATTTGGAATATTTGGAATACTGGGATTATTTGGAATATTTGGAATGCTGGGATTATTTGGAATATTTGGAATGCTGGGATTATTTGGAATATTTGGAATGCTGTGACTATTTGGAATATTTGGAATGCTGGGAATATTTGGAATATTTGGAATGCTGTGACTATTTGGAATATTTGGAATACTGGGAATATTTGGAATATTTGGGATGCTAGGAGGGGTGTGTTCCCTGTGGCTGGCAGCTCCCCGGGCTGGGCTGAGCGCTGGCTGCAGTGTGGGTGCAGAGCTGTGCTGTGCCTGCCGTGCCTCTGCTGCCTGAGAGTTATCCCCGGGATACAAAAGTTCCTTTCCTCCCCCAGCTCCTCCTGCTCCATGACCCAGTTACCAGCTCAGCACATGCAGGAAGCCACGGGAGAGAAAAACACATTTCTATTTGAATGAGAGAAGTTGATTACTATTTTAAGCCCCTTATCATGTAAAAGCATTTCAAGCTCAAACACCCCTCTCATCTCTGACTGTGAGGTAACCATGAAGGCTTCTCCCTCCTCATCCGCAGCTCGACAGCCCCGCAGTTGCAGGTAATTAAAATCCCTTTGCGTGTCTCTGGTGTACCCGCTGGAGTTCTGTGTTCTCAGCCTCTGCTCAGACCTGAAACACCAATTTATCTCGTCTGGAGGAGGCTCCATGGGGTTGTTTTACCCAGTTGGTGCAAGGTGAGTATTTCAGATGGATTAATTTATTCGATGCCAACTGATTTACTGCCTTGCTCTGGCACAGAGGCAAGGGAAGCCCCAGTGCCAGGGAGTGACACAGATAAAATGATAAAATGCTGCTTCTTTTTCCTGTCCTTTAGAAGGAAGCTGCAGCTTTTCCCCTGAGTCCTCGCTTGGCAGGTTACAAAAATATGCTGGAGATGCCAATCCTTGGCTTCAGAGGGTGGGGACCTGCATCTCTGGAATGCTCTGGAACCTCAGGTGTGGGGCCCAAGCACTGTCCTGCGGGTGTGGGGGCTCTCTGGGCATGGGCAGCAGCTCTCAGGCTGCCCTGAGGAGTGCAGGGAAGGAGCTGAGATGAGGGATGGGGTCCTTTGGGACAGAGGGACTCAACTTTTACAGCTCTTGCTTAGGGAGAGCTCTTAGACCTGCCCCAGTTCCAGCCCTTCCCTGGAAGCTGCTCAGATCGAGGTCAGGCTTCAATTAAAGGTGAGCACGAGTTCTTTTCCCCTGGGACTTCAACACATGTGTAAAATGTGAGCAAAGCTTCAGTTCTTGATTAAGGGATATATATATTTTATTTGAGTACTCCCAAACAGCAGGGCCTTTACTGAGCTGCACGGGGGCTGTGCCCGTCACAGCAGAGGGACAGCAGCACCTGGACGAGGTACACGGCATTTCTGGCACGGTGTCACAGCAGAGGGACAGCAGCACCTGGACGAGGTACACGGCATTTCTGGCACGGTGTCACAGCACAGGGACAGCAGCACCTGGGGAGGTACACGGCATTTCTGGCACGGTGTCACAGCAGAGGGACAGCAGCACCTGGACGAGGTACACGGCATTTCTGGCACGGTGTCACAGCACAGGGACAGCAGCACCTGGGGAGGTACACGGCATTTCTGGCACGGTGTCACAGCAGAGGGACAGCAGCACCTGGACAAGGTACACGGCATTTCTGGCACGGTGTCACTGGCAGGGATGGCCTGGGAGCTAGAACACACTGCACAGAATGTGCCAGGGAATGAAATGCTTTTGTTCCTTTTCCAGTGCTCCCAGCCCCAGTCGGGGTAGAAGCTCTCCAGCCCCGCTCCCCAAAAGCACTGGGGACCCCTCAGCTCTCCCTGCCCAGCTCTCCTGGGGGAGTGGGGAGTCAGAAAGCTCTGCCTGGAGAAGGGAGGCTCTGTGCATGTGCCAGGGTGTGACACACTCAGCATGTGACACACTCAGCGTGTGACACTCTCAGTGTGTGTCAACATGTGACACACTCAGCGTGTGACACTCAGTGTGTGACAGCATGTGACACACTCAGCATGTGACACTCAGCGTGTGACAGCATGTGACACACTCAGCTTGTGACACTCAGTGTGTGACAGCATGTGACACACTCAGCTTGTGACACACTCAGCGTGTGACACTCAGCGTGTGACAGCATGTGACACACTCAGCTTGTGACACTCAGCGTGTGACAGCATGTGACACACTCAGCGTGTGACACTCAGCGTGTGACACTCAGCATGTGACACACTCAGCATGTGACACACTCAGCGTGTGACACTCAGCGTGTGACCCTCAGTGTGACACACTCAGTGTGTGACACTCAGCGTGTGACACTCAGCGTGTGACAGCATGTGACACACTCAGCGTGTGACAGCATGTGACACACTCAGCGTGTGACACACTCAGCGTGTGACACTCAGCGTGTGACAGCATGTGACACACTCAGCGTGTGACACTCAGCATGTGACACACTCTCAGTGTGACACTCAGCGTGTGACACACTCAGCATGTGACACACTCAGTGTGACACACTCAGCGTGTGACACTCAGCATGTGACAGTGTGACACACTCTCAGTGTGACACTCAGCGTGTGACAGCATGTGACACACTCAGCATGTGACACACTCAGTGTGTGACACTCAGCGTGTGACACACTCAGTGTGTGACACTCAGCATGTGACACACTCTCAGTGTGACACTCAGTGTGTGACACACTCAGCATGTGACACACTCAGTGTGACACACTCAGCGTGTGACACTCAGCATGTGACAGTGTGACACACTCTCAGTGTGACACTCAGCGTGTGACAGCATGTGACACACTCAGCATGTGACACACTCAGCGTGTGACACTCAGCGTGTGACACTCTCAGCGTGTGACACACTCTCAGTGTGACACTCAGCGTGTGACACTCAGCGTGTGACAGTGTGACACTCAGCGTGTGACACTCAGCATGTGACACTCAGTGTGACACACTCAGCATGTGACACTCAGTGTGACACTCAGCGTGTGACACTCAGCGTGTGACAGTGTGACACTCAGTGTGTG